>NC_030682.2:8258550-8438550 GCF_000004195.4 Xenopus tropicalis
AAATAGCTGCTGCAACTCCAAACTGGAGAGCTGCTGAACAAAAAGTGATATAATTTAAAAACTGCAAATAATAAAAATGAAGACCAATTGCAAATTGAATATTACTCTCTACATCGTACTGAAACTGATGAATTTGGTAAATTTGTTATAATAAAAAAAAAAAAACAAATAAAAAAGAGTTCAGCCTATTCTACAAGCCAACACCAGGTGGCAGCACATGTTCATTCATTCCCCAGTTTGGGGCTCGACCTGCACTGTTTTTAAGGGATTCGGTAAAGAATACGTGACCTTAGCGGCTGCTTTTATATTGGCCCTGCCTCAATCCTGTAGTTGCACATAAAAGCTCTACAGACTGACATTATTTGAATTGTTATCCTTATAAGGAACGCTTGATGTCAGGATAACTCCATGTTCTTTATCTAGTATAAATAAATTTAAAGCAACTGGACTTGTTTGGTAATCATTGAAGACGTTTCACTACTCATCCGAGCAGCTTCTTCAGTTCAACTGACTGGTATGGGAAGTCCTCAGCATATATACTCTTCCATGTTCTTTAGCTTTTTCCTTGCACTTGGAGTGTTTGCAACCTAATATTTTAAGGCTAAATTTGTTAAAGAGCCCCAGACAAGACAGAAACCCCTAATATCCCTATCCCTGTGATCTGTTCCTTCAAAAAGTAGAAATAAATACAATTTTAATATGCTGAAATCCAGCTGCAAAACAGTTCTTCTCTTTCTGCATCATTGGAAATCCTGGCAGGGGAGGAGGGACTAAAACACTGATGTTACAAATTGTAACCACTTCCCCACAGCTTACAGACAGCATGCAGGAACTACATAACCCACAATGCATTGCACTGGGATGTTCCTTACAAATCTCTTATCTTGCCTTCAGGTTGGGCATCTAGACTGCAAGTCTAAAGGTTTTAGGGCCAGTTGACTCATGAGTTTGCTTGGGAGAAACGGTGTTTATTCGTTGGACTTGGGGAAGGTCTTGGTAGGCTTGGTCTAGGTGTGCTGGGGAGGTAGGCAAGGTCTAGGTGTGCTGGGGAGGTAGGCCAGGTCTAGGTTGGCTGGGGAGGTAGGCCAGGTCTAGGTGTGCTGGGGAGGTAGGCCAGGTCTAGGTGTGCCGGGGAGGTAGGCCAGGTCTAGGTGTGATGGGGAGGTAGGCCAGGTAAGGGTGTGCCGGGGAGGTAGGCCAGGTCTAGGTGTGCTGGGGAGGTAGGCCAGGTCTAGGTGCCGGGGAGGTAGGCCAGGTCTAGGTGTGCCGGGGAGGTAGGCCAGGTCTAGGTGTGATGGGGAGGTAGGCCAGGTAAGTGTGTGCCGGGGAGGTAGGCCAGGTCTAGGTGTGCCGGGGAGGTAGGCCAGGTCTAGGTGTGACGAGGAGGTAGGCCAGGTCTAGGTGTGACGAGGAGGTAGGCCAGGTCTAGGTGTGCCGGGGAGGTAGGCCAGGTCTAGTTGTGACGGGGAGGTAGGCCAGGTCTAGGTGCTGGGGAGGTAGGCCAGGTCTAGGTGCCGGGGAGGTAGGCCAGCTCTAGGTGCCGGGGAGGTAGGCCAGCTCTAGGTGCCGGGGAGGTAGGCCAGCTCTAGGTGCCGGGGAGGTAGGCCAGCTCTAGGTGCCGGGGAGGTAGACCAGGTCTAGGTGACGGGAAGGTAGGCCAGTCAGGGTGTGCCAGGGAAGGGCACAAGCTCCAGAAAGATGCTGCAGCTGAGAATGTGGCAGATGGGATACAGAGAGGCAAAGGACTGAAGTAGGATAGGGAGAGTTGTTTGGGATTAGGCGTTGCTTTCAATGTTCGGGTTAAGAGTTTGAATTCAGTATAATTGGCATAGGAGCCACGGAAAGTTTCTGCATGGGAATAAGCAGATATGGAGCTGTGGGGCTGTGGCGCTGCTGGGTGAATCCAGTATTTAGAACTGAATGATGCAGAGATGGAGGCTTGTGTGGAATCATGGAAAGTTGCAGAAGTCTAGACAGGAAATGATAAGGGAATGGGTAAGGCTCGTGCCCCTTTCTGGGCTGGGAATGGACATTGATGCACAGATGAAAGTGGCACGATTGGGAAGGGTCTGACCATTGGGGTTTCAGATGCCTCCTATACAGTGAGCCTGGGTCAGTGCTGGTGTTTATATGGAGTGAGAGTGCCGGGGCCGGGTAGGGTAACGCTGCCACTCATTAGGCCCCACTAAGCACCTTCCTTTCCAACATCTTGGATACATAGAAGGGGAAATTTTAAGACTTATAGTAAAATCCCTGCTTCCCCAACACACTCACTGGGTGCTTATCCTGCAATTGGGGGGCACTGCTTAACCAGGGGGTCTGGAGTTAAACCGGGCAGCACATTTGGCTTTTCTATTGTCCCCAAAAGCCTATAAATCAATTATTGCCCTCTGAGGCTACAATTTTATTGTTATTGCTCATATTTATAACTGTTTTCTGTTCAGGTCACTCTCCTATTCATATACCCATATCTCTCATTCAAACCACTCTCTGGTTGCTAAGGTCATTTGGACCCTAGCAACCAGATAACCGCTAATATTCCCAACTAAAAAGCTGCTGAACAAAAAGTAAAACAGCTAAATAAAACTATAGATAATACAAAATGAAGACCAATTGCAAAATGTCTCAGAATATTACCCCCTACAAGTGAACAGTGAACAACCCCTTTAGCATCACTTGTGTTCGAATGAAAACTTTATTGTTATCAAAACAAGAACCAGTGCAAACGTGAATGTGTATTTATTGTTGTTAGCGCCGTTGTGTTTAGGAAATAATGGACAATGGAGGGAAAGGGCTAAATAACACAACCATAAACTGTCAATAGCAAAGAATAGATCATCGGTCTTGATTCCATTTCCGTGACTTTTCCCATCGGTCTGACAGCTTCACATCCTCACAGCTCCGCATCCCCAATAAGTCCCGAGGCGGCTTTCTATCCTACCCTGACGCCAGCACTTCTGCCTTACGCCATTCAGGAAGGGGTAAAAGAATAGGGCGGCCAGAACCTGCCATCAGAGACTAAACACAGCATGCCCAAAATAAAACAGTACCTGTACTTGATCCCAACTAAGATAAAATTACCCCTTATTGGGGCAGAACAGCCCTATTGGGTTTATTTAATGGTTAAATGATTCCCTTTTCTCTGTAATAATAAAACAGTACCTGTACTTGATCCCAACTAAGATATAATTACCCCTTATTGGGGCAGAACAGCCCTATTGGGTTTATTTCATGGTTAAATGATTCCCTTTTCTCTGTAATAATAAAACAGTACCTGTACTTGATCCCAACTAAGATATAATTACCCCTTATTGGGGCAGAACAGCCCTATTGGGTTTATTTCATGGTTAAATGATTCCCTTTTCTCTGTAATAATAAAACAGTACCTGTACTTGATCCCAACTAAGATATAATTACCCCTTATTGGGGCAGAACAGCCCTATTGGGTTTATTTAATGGTTAAATGATTCCCTTTTCTCTGTAATAATAAAACAGTACCTGTACTTGATCCCAACTAAGATATAATTACCCCTTATTGGGGCAGAACAGCCCTATTGGGTTTATTTAATGGTTAAATGATTCCCTTTTCCCTGTAATAATAAAACAGTACCTGTACTTGATCCCAACTAAGATATAATTACCCCTTATTGGGGCAGAACAGCCCTATTGGGTTTATTTAATGGTTAAATGATTCCCTTTTCCCTGTAATAATAAAACAGTACCTGTACTTGATCCCAACTAAGATATAATTACCCCTTATTGGGGGCAGAACAGCCCTATTGGGTTTATTTAATGGTTAAATGATTCCCTTTTCTCTGTAATAATAAAACAGTACCTGTACTTGATCCCAACTAAGATATAATTACCCCTTATTGGGGGCAGAACAGCCCTATTGGGTTTATTTAATGGTTAAATGATTCCCTTTTCTCTGTAATAATAAAACAGTACCTGTACTTGATCCCAACTAAGATATAATTACCCCTTATTGGGGGCAGAACAGCCCTATTGGGTTCACTCAATATTGAGTTGATTTTTATCAGCCATAAGTTATAGGGATCCAAATTACAGAAAGATCCCTTATCGGGAAAACCCCAGGTCCCGAACCTTTTGGATAAAAGGTCCCATATGTAGCATATAGCATGTGTTCATTCCTGAAAGGATTCCAGACAAAATGTTTGTTTTATGTTTGCCCTTTATTCATTCTTCACTCTCCCCTCATTAGCCCGTTGGCACAATCACCCCCCTTGCTGCCCCCCTATCTCTATTCTCCCTTTTGTTTATCTCTCTCCTCTTTCTCACGCCTGGATATCTTTCTCCCATCTATATATATATACACGCTGATTTTCTGACACAAACCAGTTTTTTATCTCTGGAGACCCAGACTTATGGGCAGGGGTAGGAAAGACCGGTGGGTACGACTTGTTCTGCTCCTGCTTCCTTTTCAGCGTGTTTGTACAGGAAAACCCGGCAGGACAAGAAAGGAAGGAGAGTAACTGGGAATTATCTGCATTGCTGGAACAATTGATTTGTTTGGGTGAAGCCTGTAATTACCTCTCACTTTTTATAGATCCCTTTAGCAGGATGTGAGCGTTATATGTGAAAGAACCTCACCAGAAATAACCGCACAATGGCCTGACTCTCCGTACAGTGCCGCCAAACTCAGGTCTCTTACTCAGCTGCTTCCCAGATTCAGGTGTGACAACCAGCAGTGCAGAGAATGTAAACAGCCAGGCAGATACTGCAGTAACTAATATAACAATAGAAATTAAAGGTAAGAACCTACGGCTTGTGGAAAGGCCATCAAATCACTTCGCAGGACTTCGGAAAAATAAGTGATGTGATAGCCCTTTACATCACTTCGGTAATCAGAAGTTTCCTCCTGCAGACAACTTCACGCAACTTCGGAAAAAGAAGTGATGCGAAGGGCTTTCCACCGGCGACACTTGTTGTTGCCAGTGGAAAGCCTTTTCAGGACAGTTTGTCGCCCATGATAGCAGAGATCTATTGCGGGCAACTCAGTCTTCCCATGGGTTCTTGCCCTTAGGCTAAGGACCCACAGAGTGGTTCAGTTGCCCTGAGTAGATCTCTGCTATCACATCGACTAACCGCTCTAAAATGCAACAGTAGGAGTCTCCGGTGGAAAGGCTATTGCAACACTTCTTTTTCCGAAGTCCTGTGAAGCGATGTGATGCCCTTTACATCACTTCGGTAATTAGAAGTTTCCTCCTGCGGACAACTTCACGCAACTTCGGAAAAAGAAGTGATGCGAAGGGCTTTCCACCAGCGACACCTGTTGTTGCCGGTGGAAAGCCTTTTCAGGATGGTTTGTCGCCCGCGATAGCAGAGATAGCGACTTAGCCTTTCCATGGGTTGTTGCCCTTAGGCTAAGGACCTATGGAGTGGTTCAGTTGCCCACAACAGATCTCTGCTATTTGGACTAACCGCTCCAAAAAGCCTTTCCACCAGCAGCAGTAGGAGTCTCCGGTGGAATCACATCGCTTCTTTTTCTGAAGTCCTGTGAAGCGATGTGATGGGTGGGAAGCCATTTGGAAGATGACAATTTAGCGGCTGCTAGAAGCATCCTTGTGCTAGCGCTTAGTCTAACTCACATTCTGGAGTTGAGCAGCTGCTAGAAATGATACAAAGCCATTATTTGTACTCAAAAAAAAAAAAAAAAAATGAGGCCACAACTTGGCCAAAATATGTATTCTCATGTGCTACGTCAAGGTCCCCCAGCAAAGAGTTTAACTGAGCAGGAAGACCATGTTGCACTTACCCTTGGGGGAAATCTTTCCTCCAATATTCCCACCTTGGGTGGCCGATATCCTGCTAATGTGATCACTTGGCCCTAGGGCCAAACTAATTGCAATGAAGGGGATAGGAAAAGTCGGAGCGGGGGCCGATGCGGTCGCCCAATCCAATGACAAATCAAGCCTGTCCAATCAACATTTGCCCAATTACTGGCCAGATATCTGTTGGATCTGTCCGAGGGCCCCATACAGATAAGCTGCCGAGTTCCACAGCTGAAATCTGTCCACGTATGGGCACCTTTGTGGGTGATAAGGCACTTCCAAGGATTCTAATTAACTTTGTATTTTTACTTTTATTCCAGTGTCATTGGAATCAGACAGTGGCAACTGGGTCTGCCCCCCTTGCTGAATCTGTGTTTTTTTTTTTATAATTATTAATTTTTCTAAAATTCTAAATTGTTTTACTTATATACATATTTTAAAATTTTTCAGGAAAACGTTGCCGTTTCATCGAGAGAGAAATGATAAGGAAGATCTAAAATTAGGTTTGTATCACTCCAGCCTGATGAGCGAATATTGAGTTGGGGGGGGGGGGTGTTGTTTATCTGCTACCAGTGACCCCCGTGTATGCAGCTTTTTATTCCTATCCCAATAAATTGTGTTACAAAAATCTACAAATTGCTGAAAGGGCTTTGGGGCAAAGTGAAAAACAAGGGCATGGCCAGACCCCAGAAGCCCTTACTGCTCCAGCACTTGTATCTGCTGCCATACTAAATAATCCTCTTGTTTATCAAAGGGGTGGTTCACCTTTCAGTTAACTTTTAGTATGATGTAGAGAGTAAAATTTGACAATTTTTTTGCAATTTGCAATTTGTCTTCATTTTTTATTATTTGTAGTTTTTTAATTATTTCAATAATTGCTCAGCAGCTGTCCAGTTTAAAGTTATAATAACTGTCTGGTTGCTAGGGTCCAAATTACCTTAGCAACTGGGGAGTGGCTTAAATGAGAGACTGATATATGAATAGGAGAGGGACTGAATAGAAAAAAAAAGGTATTAAAAGAGCAATAGTTTTTGGCTGCCGGGGTCAGTGACCCCCATTTGACAGCTACAAAAAGGCAGAAGAAGAAGAAGGTAAATAATTTAAAAAAAACTATAAGAAATAAATAATGAAGACCAATTGAAAAGTTGCTTACAATTGTTCTTTCTATAACATACTTAAATTAAAGGTGAACCACCCCTTAATGCATTTGCTGAATATTGGTGTGGAAATTTGCAACAGAATTTAGCACTGATTAGCAAAAGGGGGGGGTGCATGCCATCTAATTCTTACCTTGAGTGCGTTGGGGGTGGGAGACCGGTGGCTCGGGGGAGCACCCAGCGGGGGTCTGGTCTGGGCCGCCGGGGCGACTATCTGCAAGGAGTGTGTATGTTCTCCCTGTGTCTGCCTGGGTTTCCTCTCACACTCCAAAAACATACAGGCAGTTTAACTGGCTTCTGATTAAATTGACCATATTATGTGTGAATAGAGTCCTTAGATTGTAAGCTCCTCTGGGGCAGGGACTGATAGGAATAATGAATAATCTCCATAAAGCACTGCGGGGTAAAGAGTAGATACTCTTTTTGCCTCTTTTTACATTAACAGCAGTAACTAGATGTTACTGGGCCCCACAGCAAAGTCATTTTGGGGCCCCCAAAATGTCCAGAGGTCGGCCTGTTTTACCAATTTAAATTGCTCGTTAATTAGGGTCTTGTGCAGCCCCCTATACCTTCTGGGCCCCCTTGCAGTCTGTTTCCTCTATAGTTACGCCCTGATTAACCGGTACATCAGGCTTACACCTGTAGGAGTGAAGGAGACGCACAAAGATTTACCCGAGGGATCACTTTATATAAACCATTTGGCATTCGATCATTTTCTGTCTTTTGCGCTTGGGTGGGGCTGCATCAGGCGTCAAGCTTCCAACTATCTTGTTAATCGTTAAGGCTTCCTGTTGTTTTTTTTTTAATCAGAATTTTCCAACAGAATTTCTGCTGTGAAAATCAGCCTTGGTTTGCATGAAGTTTTCCATGATATGATGCATTCTAGTTTCAGATAAACCAGAGCAGAGATACATGGAATTTCCAAGGACATTACAGAAGGAGGCATTCGGAGACCTATTTTCCCTGCCACCATCAAAGCAATGTAGAATCATTTATTTCCGCTTCCATGTCGTTCTATAGAGCAATAGCCTGACCATGAGTGCAACTGATTCCTCTCATAGCTTCCTGTCTGGGCACAATCCCGACAAGTTGAATAAATACACGCTCAGTGGCTGTTTGTTCTTCAGTCTATAGAAGCCTGCGAGTACAATAAAGGAAGGCTTCATGTATACACCAGGCTATAAATCATCAGCACAGTGCAACACATCAAACATAAAGGGCAAAGGGTGCAATACATTAACAGTATTTATTGTGAATATATGAATAAGACTGCCGTGCTGTGCGACTGCTGGAGGGGGGACCCAGCCTAAAGGCCAATTATGGCTGGATTTGGGATAACTGTTTATGGGTGGCCATACACATGGTCCTGTAGACCAATTCAGCAGCTTATCTGCCCATGTATGGGCCCCCCAACTGCCCTACCTGATCAATATCTGCCCAAAAATCCAGCAGGTGTTGATAAGGCAGGTTTGATTTATTTATTCTGATCGGGGACTACATTGGTTGATTGATAGGGTCCTCACTCTGACCAGCGAGCCATACAGTATAAGATTCGCCATACAGTACAGGTATGGGACCCATTATCCAGAATGCTCGGGACCTGGGGTTTTCTGGATAAGGGGTCTTTCTGTAATTCAGATCTCCTACCTTATGTTTGCTGAAAAAATTATTTAAACAGTAATTAAACCAACTAGGATTGTTTTGCTTCCAATAAGGGGTAATTATATCTTAGTTGGGATCAAGTACAGGTACTGTTTTATTATTACAGAGAAAAGGGAATCATTTAACCATTAAATAAACCCAATAGGGCTGTTCTGCCCCAATAAGGGGTAATTATATCTTAGTTGGGATCAAGTACAGGTACTGTTTTATTATTACAGAGAAAAGGGAATCATTTAACCATTAAATAAACCCAATAGGGCTGTTCTGCCCCAATAAGGGGTAATTATATCTTAGTTGGGATCAAGTACAGGTACTGTTTTGTTATTACAGAGAAAAGGGAATCATTTAACCATTAAATAAACACAATAGGGCTGTTCTGCCCCCAATAAGGGGTAATTATATCTTAGTTGGGATCAAGTACAGGTACTGTTTTATTATTACAGAGAAAAGGGAATCATTTAACCATTAAATAAACCCAATAGGGCTGTTCTGCCCCAATAAGGGGTAATTATATCTTAGTTAGGATCAAGTACAGGTACTGTTTTATTATTACAGAGAAAAGGGAATCATTTAACCATTAAATAAACCCAATAGGGCTGTTCTGCCCCCAATAAGGGGTAATTACAGTGGTGTGAAAAACTATTTGCCCCCTTCCTGATTTCTTTTTCTTTTGCATGTTTGTCACACAAAATGTTTCTGATCATCAAACACATTTAACTATTAGTCAAAGATAACACAAGTAAACACAAAATGCAGTTTTTAAATGAGGGTTTTTATTATTTAGGGAGAAAAAAAATCCAAACCTACATGGCCCTGTGTGAAAAAGTAATTGCCCCCTGAACCTAATAACTGGTTGGGCCACCCTTAGCAGCAATAACTGCAATCAAGCGTTTGCGATAACTTGCAACGAGTCTTTTACAGCGCTCTGGAGGAATTTTGGCCCACTCATCTTTGCAGAATTGTTGTAATTCAGCTTTATTTGAGGGTTTTCTAGCATGAACCGCCTTTTTAAGGTCATGCCACAACATCTCAATAGGATTCAGGTCAGGACTTTGACTAGGCCGCTCCAAAGTCTTCATTTTGTTTTTCTTCAGCCATTCAGAGGTGGGTTTGCTGGTTTGTTTTGGGTCATTGTCCTGCTGCAGCACCCAAGATCGCTTCAGCTTGAGTTGACGAACAGATGGCCGGACATTCTCCTTCAGGATTTTTTGGTAGACAGTAGAATTCATGGTTCCATCTATCACAGCAAGCCTTCCAGGTCCTGAAGCAGCAAAACAACCCCAGACCATCACACTACCACCACCATATTTTACTGTTGGTATGATGTTCTTTTTCTGAAATGCTGTGTTACTTTTACGCCAGATGTAACGGGACACGCACCTTCCAAAAAGTTCAACTTTTGTCTCGTCGGTCCACAAGATATTTTCCCAAAAGTCTTGGCAATCATTGAGATGTTTTTTAGCAAAATTGAGACGAGCCATAATGTTCTTTTAGCTTAAAAGTGGTTTGCACCTTGGAAATCTGCCATGCAGGCCGTTTTTGCCCAGTCTCTTTCTTATGGTGGAGTCGTGAACACTGACCTTAATTGAGGCAAGTGAGGCCTGCAGTTCTTTAGATGTTGTCCTGGGGTCTTTTGTGGCCTCTCGGATGAGTTGTCTCTGCGCTCTTGGGGTAATTTTGGTCGGCCAGCCACTCCTGGGAAGGTTCACCACTGTTCCATGTTTTTGCCATTTGTGGATAATGGCTCTCACTGTGGTTCACTGGAGTCCCAAAGCTTTAGAAATGGCTTTATAACCTTTACCAGACTGATAGATCTCAATTACTTTTGTTCTCATTTGTTCCTCAATTTCTTTGGATCTTGGCATGATGTCTAGCTTTTGAGGTGCTTTTGGGCTACTTCTCTGTGTCAGGTAGCTCCTATTTAAGTGATTTCTTGATTGAAACAGGTGTGGCAGTAATCAGGCCTGGGGGTGACTACAGAAATTGAACTCATTTGTGATAAACCACAGTTAAGTTATTTTTTTTAACAAGGGGGGCAATCACTTTTTCACACAGGGCCATGTAGATTTGGAGTTTTTTTTCTCCCTTAATAACATAAACCTTCATTTAAAAACTGCATTTTTTTGTTCAATTATGTTATCTTTGACTAATAGTTAACGGTTTTTGATGAGCAGAAACATTTAAGTGCGACAAACATGCAAAAGAATAAGAAATCAGGAAGGGGGCAAATAGTTTTTCACACCACTGTATATCTTAGTTGGGATCAAGTACAGGTACTGTTTTATTATTACAGAGAAAAGGGAATCATTTAACCATGAAATAAACCCAATAGGGCTGTTCTGCCCCAATAAGGGGTAATTATATCTTAGTTGGGATCAAGTACAGGTACTGTTTTATTATTACAGAGAAAAGGGAATCATTTAACCATTAAATAAACCCAATAGGGCTGTTCTGCCCCAATAAGGGGTAATTATATCTTAGTTGGGATCAAGTACAGGTACTGTTTTATTATTACAGAGAAAAGGGAATCATTTAACCATGAAATAAACCCAATAGGGCTGTTCTGCCCCCAATAAGGGCTAATTATGTCTTAGTTGGGAACAAGTATATAAATGAGCCCCTATATAATGTCTGTGTTTTTGCAGGGCAATAATCTAGTTAATAAACAGTTGGAAAGCATTTGCCTTGGCTCTCGCCATTTACGCAAGTATTTGTTTTCTTTCAGATGATGTTGAGGACTGTTTAGTAACTGAGGAAATCCGTAATATTCCAACTGCTCTTCCCGGGAATCTTAAGCAGATTGAAGGGAAACCTATTGATTTAGCCCAGGCAGTGGTAAGTGTTGCTTTGTTACACCATTCTGTATGTCCTTGTGTCTCCCACCCCACTGGGGAAATGTATGTAGGAAGGGTGTGCAGGAAGCAATAAAAGATAAATAACAAACACAAATACTGCTTACTGTTTCAGGTGGTGCGGGTTTATCTGCAGTTTCCTCTCTGCGCAATGTCATTTGTGTTTGGTAATATTATATTAACTGCATCCGGTTACCTACAAATTGTGTTACTGGTCTAAAAGTGGTCCTTTCCTTCTTGGGGGTCCGAGGTGGCACAAGTCAATCAAGGGAATTTGTGTAGATCAACCAAATTACTGATCCAAATACAGTGAAAACTCAATTTTACAGCCCCTGATTTTAGGTTTTCCCATGCAAAAAAAAATGAAATGGAAGTTCTAGTGTATTTATGTTTGGCAAAAAAAAAAAAAATGTACTTTTCTGAATGCACACTGCTCCCTTCACTCCAAAATGGAATGCAAAGACAATTTATAAACTATAAATGATACAAAATGGCGACCAATTGAAAAGTGAGTGTCTTTTTACTTGATACGTCTCATTTTCTTTTTCAGGAAATAAAAAAAATCCTGTTTGGTTCGAGCTTCTGTTGCTTCAGCGACGAATGGAAAATTCAGAGCTTTACGTTTAACAATAACCAGCCACTTAGATACGGCTTTATCCAAAAAAAGGTGGGTTTTATTTTATTTATACATTTCGCACACAAATATGACATTAGGGGTCCATACAAGTTATTCCTACTTCCACTCCACTATCGGTAAGAACTGAACCTCCAGATATACAGGTAGAAACAACTGAATTCTACCCCTATCTGACGAATCAGCATTAACCTAATCCGATGTTCGGGCGCCCGATAAAAATTTTCCACCCTGGGAGATCGTCAAGACACCGCTTTTCCAAGCCTTTTGCCGATATCGGTTATGGGGTGACAGTTCTTAGTATATATAAAGGGACAAGGTAAGGTGGGTGGGGGGGGTTGGCAGATCATGACCATTGTGGATTTAGCTTTTTGTTCAGCAGTTCTCCAGTTTAAAATTTCAGGCACTATCTGGTCACTAGGGTCCAGTTTAACCTAGCAACCAGGCAGTGATTTGAAAAGGAGACACGAATATGAATAGAGAAGGGCCTAAATAGACAAATAAGTAATAAAAAGTAACAATAACAATAAAACTGGAGCCTCTCAGAGCAATAGTTATTTGGGTGCCGGGGTCAGTGATCCCTGTTTGAAAGCTGAGAAGAGTCTGAAGAGAAAGGCAGATAGTTAAAAAAATATATATATATAAAAAATGAAGACCAATTGAAAAGTTGCTAAGAATCGGCCATTCTGTTAAAAGTTACCGGTAACCTAAAGGTGAAATAAGTGAGCCTTGATATAAAGTTTTTCCTTCTGTGTATCTCTTTTTTTCCTGTGGCTGCTGCACAAACGCCCCTATACAGCAGCAATGTGTATTGAAAGCCACTACCCCCTGCAGTAACCCTTAGTAACTGTTCTGCTATTTTAATGGCCCAAGTGGCTCTATTATTAACACATAATTCTGCTTGCTGTGGGTAAATGATGTAAATGTATGAGCCCATAAATATGCTACTATAATGGATAATACAAACCAGTGTTGTTGCCGTAGAGCAAAGGTGTTAGGGCTAAGAATGTATTAATTAGCTCCCAATATCTGCTCAAAATCTTTGTGTTGCCAAGCAACCCCAACATAGGATAAATGCTAATAAATGGGTTTTTATTTTACTTTTTTGAGCCACCCGCTTAATTGCTTGTCATGGTATAATCTCCACACAAGCGTACAGCTAATAAACTTGCCTTTATGCCCTTTTAACTAATCCAATTGCTGATTATTGACTCCTCACCAATTCACTTACTGCCATTTCAGTTGGTGCCAGTGGGATAATTGCTCAGTGCCAATTCCTATGTGCATTTGATCCATGAAATGATTTTCTAATTTCTCCAAAAACCCCACTAGCCCCACACATTTGTTCCACTTCCTGCTGTCTCCTTTCTCTGGGGGGGCGGCGGCACTGTAGGATAGGAACCAATCAGCAGCTAGGCTGACCTGATAGGGAACTGCAGCCTGTCTGTGCTTGTGTGGCTGCAGGGCTGTGAGTGGCTCTCCCCCTCCTACTGTGCTTCTGGCAGGGACCGTTAGGACACGCCCACCCCTCATGTGAAACCCAGACAGGGACCTGAGAGGATCTATAGGGAGCTCCAATAAAGGGGCCATTGTTACAGATAGGGTTAATGTTTAGCCCAAAGGGAAACCAGCACAGTGTTGTGTATTATTCATAATTGCCTACAGGGTTAGGGGTTATTTGTTTATCCTATGCTCAGCCTGAAGGCCAAAGAGGGGACATTTGGGCACAAGGCCTACTTGCTGGCTTAGATACACCTGAAAGCCCAACTTTAAGGTCAATTAAGGTGACAGTTGGGGTGAGAACTTATTCCAAGTTCTAAATATTCTTGTAGCTATGGCTGATGCACCAAACATCTCCTGCATCTATAACCTCATTCTGAGCCAAACTGGGCTGGATTCATTTCAGAGCGGGCGAGTAACTCGCTGTGTGGGCCATCAACCTTAGAAACCAGGCAGAAAAGGCAACATTAAAGGGGAACTTCACCCAAACACAAATTAAGCTTTTTGACAAATAAACATAATTTCAAGCAACTTTGCAATATACATCAGTTAAACAATCTGCAGCCTTGTCATGATGTTTAATGTAATAATCTGGTTTGGAACAGTTCCCTAAGCCCCTCCCCCTGTTCCCTAAGCCCCACCCCTTGTTCCCTAAGCCTCGCCCCATGTTCCCCTGCTGATCTGGCTGGCTACTTTGTGACTCAAATAAAATGTAACAGTAGTCGCCTGTCCTCAGCTTGCCTTCAGCCTGCATCCCCCCAATCCCACAATTCCCTGCTGCACACGTGATGTCAATACGGAAAGGAATGTCCCAGTGCAATGCATTGTGGGTTATGTAGTTCCTGCATGCTGTCTGTAAGCTGTGGGGAAGTGGTTACAATTTGTAACATCAGTGTTTTAGTCCCTCCTCCCCTGCCAGGATTTCCAATGATACAGAAAGAGTAGAACAGTTTTGCAGCTGGATTTCAGCATATAAACATGGGATTTATTCCTACTGTTTGAAGGAACAGATTACAGGGATAGGGGTATTAGGGGTTTGGGCTCTTTAACAAACATTTTCTCATCTTATTTAGCATTTCTGACCCCCATTCCTTTGTTCTCTCCCTCGTGCCACAAGGCTCTTGGTTACTGTTATTTATCTCCTACACATGCATCTCAGTTTGCTACGGTTTGTAGAGATGTTATCCAACCCTTCATTCCATGGAAACCTTTAATGTACTGTCCTTAATAACCGCTATATTGGCTGCCGATTCCCCCACTCTGGGTAACCACACTAAGAACATTTCCATGGGAATTGGAGCCAAAAAGTCTGATGAAATTCTATAAATGTACTAGAATGATGCACAATGGCTGAAATAGGAAAGCAGCAGAAATAAATCCAATTTTAAAGGGGTGGTTCACTTACAAGTTAACTTTTAGTAGTGTATGTTATAGAATGCCTGATTCTAAGCAACTTTATAATTGGTCTTCATTAATTATTTTATAGTTTTTTGATATGTCTTCTTCTTCTGACTCTTATTCCTACTTTTAAATGGGGGTCACTGACCCCGGAAGCCGAAAAGTGAGGGGGGTGGGTGTGGGACGGTGAGGGGGGATGGGTGTGATGGTGGAGGTGGGTGGGTGTGACGGTGGGTGGGTGTGACGGTGAAGGGGTGGGTGGTGACGTTGAAGGGGTGGGTGAGTGCGCGGGTGGTGACGGTGAAGGGGCGGGTGGGTGCGCGGGTGGTGACGGTGAAGGGGTGGGTGGGTGGTTGCGTGTGTCGGTGAGGCTACAATTTTATTATTACTGTTACTGTTTATTACTTGTTTTTCTTTTCAGCCCCTCTCCTATTCATATACCAGTCTCTCATTCAAACCACTCCCTGGTTGCTAAGATAATTTGAACCTTAGCAACCAGATAACTGCTCAAATTCCTACCTGGAGAGCTGCTGAAGAAAAAGTAAAATAATTAAAAAAAAACCCACAAATAATAAAAAATGAAGGCCAATTGCAAACTGTCTCAGAATATTACTTTCTACATCATACTCAAAGGTGAGCAGCCTCTTTAATGAAATAGGATAGTTAGAGATGCACAATTTCTAATCTCGGGGGGCCCGGTACCCACAAACGCCATTCACTGCTGGTTACAGTATTTCCATGTTGCGTTTGCCCTGATTAAAGGGAATGCGAGAGGAGATTTGAGCTCTCCTTTGTATCTTTCAGAAGAGAATTGGATTATTTCCAAAATTCCATTTCCCAAAAAAAAATGAACGTATAGAGGCCAGAGAGCGACGCTAATTCATGCGTGGATTAATTCCATTCAGGCAGATTCTCCCACAGGGCCGCAGAATGGCAGGCATATGTGGCCCCTCACGTACGGCCCCGAGCAGTCACCTAATTTATGTGTTACCTTTTTTTTATTGAATAGAGCAAATTGTGTCACTGTGAATACTCCCCTTCTGACCATTGTGGGTATTGTAATGGCCGCTTTTGTGCCGCGCTGTAGTGGCTGTATTCAGCTCCACACTTGCCAAAATCTGTTACTTTTATTATCGCTGTCTGTGATAGGAGCTCCCTGAGAAGGCATGGGTCCCGTGCAGCTTTTATGTTAAAGGGAGTCGCCATGATTTTTAAGCTCACTGGGGCAGGGACTGATGGGAATGTGATAGGGACCTTAGATTGTAAGCTCACTGGGGCAGGGACTGATGGGAATGTGATAGGGACCTTAGATTGTAAGCTCACTGGGGCAGGGACTGATGGGAATGTGATAGGGACCTTAGATTGTAAGCTCACTGGGGCAGGGACTGATGGGAATGTGATAGGGGCCTTAGATTGTAAGCTCACTGGGGCAGGGACTGATGGGAATGTGATAGGGGCCTTAGATTGTAAGCTCACTGGGGCAGGGACTGATGGGAATGTGATAGGGACCTTAGATTGTAAGCTCCACTGGGGCAGGGACTGATGGGAATGTGATAGGGACCTTAGATTGTAAGCTCACTGGGGCAGGGACTGATGGGAATGTGATAGGGACCTTAGATTGTAAGCTCACTGGGGCAGGGACTGATGGGAATGTGATAGGGGCCTTAGATTGTAAGCTCACTGGGGCAGGGACTGATGGGAATGTGATAGGGGCCTTAGATTGTAAGCTCACTGGGGCAGGGACTGATGGGAATGTGATAGGGACCTTAGATTGTAAGCTCACTGGGGCAGGGACTGATGGGAATGTGATAGGGACCTTAGATTGTAAGCTCACTGGGGCAGGGACTGATGGGAATGTGATAGGGACCTTAGATTGTAAGCTCACTGGGGCAGGGGCTGATGGGAATGGGATAGGGACCTTAGATTGTAAGCTCACTGGGGCAGGGACTGATGGGAATGGGATAGGGACCTTAGATTGTAAGCTCACTGGGGCAGGGACTGATGGGAATGGGATAGGGACCTTAGATTGTAAGCTCACTGGGGCAGGGGCTGATGGGAATGGGATAGGGACCTTAGATTGTAAGCTCACTGGGGCAAGGACTGATGGGAATGTGATAGGGACCTTAGATTGTAAGCTCACTGGGGCAGGGGCTGATGGGAATGGGATAGGGACCTTAGATTGTAAGCTCACTGGGGCAGGGGCTGATGGGAATGGGATAGGGACCTTAGATTGTAAGCTCACTGGGGCAGGGGCTGATGGGAATGGGATAGGGACCTTAGATTGTAAGCTCACTGGGGCAGGGACTGATGGGAATGTGATAGGGACCTTAGATTGTAAGCTCACTGGGGCAAGGACTGATGGGAATGTGA
The DNA here is from genome assembly GCF_000004195.4 of Xenopus tropicalis. NCBI lineage: Eukaryota > Metazoa > Chordata > Amphibia > Anura > Pipidae > Xenopus > Xenopus tropicalis. The sequence goes on from NC_030682.2 coordinate 8,275,916, forward strand.
TAGGGACCTTAGATTGTAAGCTCACTGGGGCAGGGGCTGATGGGAATGGGATAGGGACCTTAGATTGTAAGCTCACTGGGGCAGGGACTGATGGGAATGTGATAGGGACCTTAGATTGTAAGCTCACTGGGGCAGGGACTGATGGGAAAGTGATAGGGACCTTAGATTGTAAGCTCACTGGGGCAGGGACTGATGGGAAAGTGATAGGCTCTCCTCTCGTGTCCCAGGTACCCTCCTGCCCCTCCATTCTTAAGTGATACGGCCGTTCCTTTATGGGTTTGTTTACACGAGCCCAGTTGTTTGTGCCTGTAGCAGGCCGCTGGGGGAATCCAGTTAGTTCCCGGTACGGATCTCACTGACAGGAAAGTGCCAGGAACTAGAGAGGGATCATGGGCCGGTCAGGGCTGGGGGTGCGGGAAACCCAAAGGAACCTGGTGAGGGCAGAGGGGACATAAAGTAACATTTTGTCACCAACATAAAATAAAAGTGTAAGAGCAAAGTGTAAGTGCAGTGCTGGGGGATGGATACACTGTAACATTATGTTAAACGAGTTGTACCCCTGTACAGCACCGTTGTACCCCAGTACAGCACCGTTGTACCCCTGTACAGCACCGTTGTACCCCTGTACAGCACCGTTGCACCCCTGTACAGCACCGTTGCACCCCTGTACAGCACCGTTGCACCCCTGTACAGCACCGTTGCACCCCTGTACAGCACCGTTGCACCCCTGTACAGCACCGTTGCACCCCAGTACAGCACCGTTGCACCCCAGTACAGCACCGTTGCACCCCAGTACAGCACCGTTGCACCCCTGTACAGCACCGTTGCACCCCTGTACAGCACCGTTGAACCCCTGTACAGCACCGTTGCACCCCAATACAGCACCGTTGCACCCCAGTACAGCACCGTTGCACCCCAGTACAGCACCGTTGCACCCCAGTACAGCACCGTTGCACCCCAGTACAGCACCGTTGCACCCCAGTACAGCACCGTTGCACCCCTGTACAGCACCGTTGCACCCCTGTACAGCACCGTTGCACCCCAGTACAGCACCGTTGCACCCCAGTACAGCACCGTTGCACCCCAGTACAGCACCGTTGCACCCCAGTACAGCACCGTTGCACCCCAGTACAGCACCGTTGCACCCCTGTACAGCACCGTTGCACCCCTGTACAGCACCGTTGCACCCCAGTACAGCACCATTGTACCCCAGTACAGCACCTTTGCAGAGAGTATGATGTAGAGAGTAATATTTGCAATTGGTCTTCATGTTTTATTATTTGTAGTTTTTTTAGTTATGTCACTTTTTGTTCAGCAGCCCTGCAGTTTGGAGTTTCAGCAGCTATCTGATTGCTAGGGTCCAAATTACTGTAGTAACCAGGGAGTGGTTTGAATGAGAGACTGGTATATGAATAGGAGAGGGACTGAATAGAAAAATAAGTTATAAAGAGCAACAATACAGTAAAACTAACAGAGCAATAGTTTTTGGCTGCCGGGGTCAGTGACCCCCATTAAAAAAATAAATAAATAAAGACTAATTGAAAAAGTTGTTTAGAATTGACCATAGTGTTACATACTAAACGTTACAATAGAGGTGAACCTCCCCTATAACAGCTTCTAAGCGTATTTTTCCCGAGAGCGCCGTGGCGCTAACAAGGCCACATGTACCACAGAGCGTCAGAATTCCCATTACTGGTTTATGGTTCCAAACGGAACGGTTCGCTCATTATTCTCCATTTGGATTGGTTTCAATAAGCGTTTCCCACACTGCCATTGGTTATATTTCTAGCCACTAATAGTATCTGCAGCTGTGGCGCGGTGTTATTGCAGATATAATAAGCACAGCGCAGGCTGCTGGGGATTCAGGATACACAGAGGTGCTATTAGGGAGAGGGGACCTTCCTGGGAACTGGCCTACTGGGCTCCACGTGGCCCCTAGTGTCTGACCGTACCATTTGCCTATTTAAGGGAGGCCCGTGTGGAGTTCTGGCCGCAGTCCAAGGCTGTGTTCTGAAGAACCTCCTCTTTGGGAAAGATGCTGATTTGAGGTAAGCCTCTTATTTTTTTTTTTATTTTTATACCCCGACCAAATTCTAAAGCCATTTGTAATTGTTGGCTGCAAATTCAGTATGGTTCCTATAAAGTCCCTGGGCAGAAGTGTAAGAGCTCAGGGTAACACAAGGGTGCACCCGTTAGTGTTCATTCAGGTATCACTTTTGCCTTGGGCCTTATTCCTTATGCTCTGTGTCTGTCATCCTTCCCTTACTTATGGGGGTGGGCAGGGGGGCGTCTGTGTGCCTACCCTTCTTCTCCCCTTATGAATACAGCACTTCCAAACATAGGCAGCTCTGTATTCATCCACTTTGCAATTGTAAATTCTGCTTTTGCGTTTACTCACAGGCGTATTTAGGCTGCCCTGGATTATGCTTCCAAACTGAATGTTTTGCTCATTATTCTCTCTTTGGATTTGGATTTAGGCACCGGACCTAAATACGCCCCTACTTCGTGAGTGTCTTTTCCGCAAAGCCCGCGACCCCCTATCCCTCTCCAGCTCTGTCCCCGGATTTCCTATGGAAATCTGCACCAGAGGATAGGGGCATTTATTTGTTTAATAAAAAAAGAAAATATAGGCCCCTGAGGGCCACCCCCCCAAAATGTGCCTTATAATTAATACACCCATGGTCCTACTGGGCAGTTCCTTGTCTTTCAGCCACAGTAGAACTGTGGGAAATATGTTTTCTTTAAAGAAAATTGAAGCCCATAAACACGTCAAAAGTAAATATAAAGTGCAGAAGGGATTGACTGTGGGGGAGTGGGATGGAGGCTGGGGACCCAGAGGGGGTTTGGAACCCCCAAAAAGGGAGGCAGGGGCCCCAGAGAGGGTGTGGAGCCCCCAAAAAGAGAGGCAGGGGCCCCAGAGGGGGTGTGGAGCCCCCAAAAAGGGAGGCAGGGGCCCCAGAGGGGGTGTGGAGCCCCCTAAAAGGGAAGCAGGGGCCCCAGAGTGGTGTGGAGCCCCCAAAAAGGGAAGCAGGGGCCCTAGAGGGGTGTGGAGCCACCAGGAGGGAGGCAGTGGCCCCAGAAGGGGTTTGGAGCCCCCAGGAGGGAGGCAGTGGCCCCAGAAGGGGTTTGGAGCCCCCAGGAGGGAGCAGGGGCCCCAGAGGGGGTGAGGGGGCCACTGGGGTAGCAGCCCTGGTGGGCCTCGCACACCCCAGTGAGTCTGACCCCAAGCCTTATTAGCACAGCAGCTCTGTAAGGGGCTGACTTATTGAAGTTCCCATTTCCACCATACAAGTTAGTAGTGATGCCGTCACTATTATTTTCACATGTAATATTCCCATTAGGGGCGGCTCAGTGCCTCGGGGGCTAGCACATCTGCCTTGCAGCGCTGGGGCCCTGAGTTCAGTCCCAGCCACAAATGCGCAGTGCTATATCAATAATCTACTTCATTTACAAACCTCCATTTCTCTGTAAGTAAATAATTATTTATTCTCGCTTTTTCCGTATTCTATTCTTCCATTTCCATCAGCTTCTGTCTCACTGATACAATCTTAGATATTAATATAGTTAATATTAACACAGACCTACTCTTCCCCCCCTCACATTTTATTCTTTCATATTTTGTTCACTAAATCTTCTCTCCATTTGTGCTTTTTGAGTAACCCTGGAACTCTAGCCCCGCCCCCTGTTACTTATTAACCATTACAAGGCACCCTGCCACCGGCACTATCAGTATGAATGATGAGTTGGGAGTTATTGCGGCTGCAGCTGTTAAACCCTGGGGGGGGGGGGGTTCATCATAAAAAATTCTAAAATGTCTCGATCTATTGCGGCCGGCCAACGGCGTTCGTTTTTTTCCCTCATGAATTTACTATTACCGCCAACAATTCTCACTTTGTGCAAATTGTACCCTAAATATTTTTTCCCAGAGAAAACAACCCCAACCCCGGCAGTCTAACCTCATAGTTTAACCCTTCCATCCCCTTTACCAGTTTAGTTGCAGTCTCTGCACTCTCTCCAGCTCATTAATATCCTTCTTAAGGACTGGAGCCCAAAACTGCCCCCCCTGTTACGGACCATAATATGAGGAGGCCCATAGACAGTCAGTAACAACCTTTTAGGTGAAATATAGGAGCCATGGGAACCCCAGGCAGCGGCAACGTCAGTCAGGCAAAGGGTCAAGGCCAGGCAGCGAAGATTCAGTGTCAAAAAATTAGGCAACGAGTAAAAAAAATACACGCTAAGATCCGCTCGCTTGGCGAGGTCTTCTCCCGATATCAGTGGGGGATATGGGGCTAATTCGGTCATTTGGCCCTGGGGCCAAATGGTCGAATTAGAACGACGGGTATATGTGCAGTTGGTTCGGGGATTGCATCAATGAGCCGTCATGTTCCGCGATCCAACTAAATTTTTAAACCTGTCCGATCAATATCTGCCCGATTTTAAGCCAGATATCGGTCGGGCAGTCCCGTCGTTAGTGCCCCTACATGGGCCGATGTGCTGCCAAGTCGGTCTAAGGGACGGATATCGGCATCTAGAATCGGCCCGTGTATGGGGACCTTTAGCTAAGGTCTGGATACTCAGTCCCAGCTTGGCCAATGAAAACAAACAAGTACACCCTATTTGAGTTTGAATTTGGCACCAAAGTGACCGCTGACATCAAGAAAAGACACCAGAGACCCCGCAGCGCCCAACCCTCACCCAATCACTGCTTCTCTGGTGCCATATTGCCCATACCCTGCCCCGTTGCACTGTTCATTCTGTTTGGGCTTTTCTTACTTTCCTTGTGTATTTCACAGATTGTCCGGTATTTTTGTTGTTTGCAGAGTGCTGCAGCCTTCGGATTCCCAGAGGACAAGCTGTTTGTGTAAAGCCATCGCTGATATTTTATGGCGTGCCGGAGATAATAAAGAAGCAGTTGTTGCATTGTGAGTGATTTTTATTTCCCTTTATTTCCTGTCCATAATCATCTCTTAAAGAGGTAGTTTATCAAAACACAAACAGATTTTTTTTATATTTATTTTTGAAATGTCACATGGGGCTAGCCATATTCTTCATTTCCCAGGGTGCCACAGCCATGTGACCTGTGCTCTGATAAACTTCACTCACACTTTACTGCTGCGCTGCAAATTGGATTGATATCCACCCCCCTCACCCCCAGCAGCCAATCAGCAGAACAATGGGAAGGGAGCAAGATAGCAGCTCCCAGTAGGTATCAGAATAGCACTCAATAGTAAGAAATCCAAGTCCGGCTTGGGACTCCTCCAGTTACATGGGAGTAGGAGAAACTATAGGTTAGCTGAAAGCAGTTCTAATGTGTAGCGCTGGCTGAAAGCTCAGACTCAGGCACACTTTACTGCTGCGCTGCAAGTCGGAGTGATATCCCCACCCCCCTCACCCCCAGCAGCCGATCAGCAGAACAATGGGAAGGGAGCAAGATAGCAGCTCCCAATAGGTATCAGAATAGCACTCAATAGTAAGAAATCCAAGTCCGACTTGGGACTCCTCCAGTTACATGGGAGTAGGAGAAACAATAGGTTAGCTGAAAGCAGTTCTAATGGGTAGCGCTGGCTGAAAGCTCAGACTCAGGCACAAGGCACTGAGATGGCGCCTACACACCAATATTACAGCTACAAATACATTTGTTGGTTCAAGGTCTTGAAAGTGAAAGGAGATTTTGTTCTATAATTGTAGATTAGACCCCCTGCGTCACATTCGTGTGGTTTCACTGTTTGTGTTTTCCGATTCTTTTAGATCATGTGGAAGGCCGCAGTTTAGTCCAGCCGGGAGATATAAAGCGGATGGGATATTGGAGAGCGTAAGATTAATATATTACATACACGTGCATTAATCATAGGAATTGTTACATTTTCCCACAAGTGGCGCCTCACCTGACTGATAAGGGAACAAGGGTCACCATTGTAGTTTTTTGTTAACATTTAAAATGAGTCTGTTTAACCTGCGTACTGCCAACCCGAGAAGATTAGTATTTGATAGTGTTCAGCCTACAGGGGAAAGGATGCGTACGGATTCTGGCCTGGGAGATCTGTACACATAAGGGTCGGAATTGGTTAAATATCAGTATATGTTTTATACCATTCTGCTAATGTTTAGTGATTTCTAACAACCCCCTAACCCTTAAGTTACCCAGCAGCAGCCCAGAGCCCACTGAGCACGTGCAGTGCCACTGACACACAAAAGATGACTTAACAAGATCCAAGATGGGGAGCTGCTGGGGACATATATGGCCCGATCATTACTGTTATAGGGACAGTCCATATAAAATACATAATTTATAACCATATTATTTTTTTTTTTTAGTTCTCCTTTAAGTTCTATCAAATGTAGTTGTTGCCACACAAATATGTTGAGTAAGAGCCGGAGCACAAGGTCGAATGGATGTAACTGACGTTAATCTGCCTTGCCACTTGTAACTTTGTAATATTAGCTCTCTAAAGATTGTGCTTAATGCCTCCTATACCAATCAATTTGTATTCATCCGATTTTCTGTGTGTACATTTTTTAAGAATATATATACAGGTAAGGGACCTGTTATCCAGAATGCCCGGGATCTGGAGTTTTCCAGGGTATTTCCATAATTTGCGTCTGCTTTAAATTATTAAACAAACTTAGGATTGCATTGCCACCATTAAAGATGGAATATATCCAGCGGCACAACTTGGTTGCACTGGGCCCCCCTGCAGAAAAGTCTTTTGAGAGGGCCTGGTGCGGCCAGTTCCCCCCCCCCCCCCCCCCCCCCCCCCAGCGTGCTGCACCTCCCAGTCCTAACTGCGCCACTAAATTTAAGGTAGGGAAGGGGCTTATTATAAACTTATTATTCAGAAAGCTCTGAATTATAGGAAGCCCATCTCCCATAGACTCCATTTTAATCTTGTTTCCTTTTTTTTCCCGTACTCTTTATACTTTTTGGGGTGATAGTGTATAACTCCCCGCTTGTACTGGGGATACTTGATTGAAGGGAGGTTTTATATGCCTCCATTCGGATAACTGTACTATTACAGTTATGATCAGATCATGCTTTACACTAAGGACAGTTTTTTGGTTCTGTCCCGATTTATTGAACATTCTAGCCTTATGTCTAACGAAATATTGAGCTGTTATTGTACCATTTTGTCCGAATATCTAAAGAAGTGAAAGGGGACTGCACCCAGGCAACTAAGGACTATTTATCGTGAGTGCTGGCCATCATTCCTGTGTATATATATATATATACAGTGGTGTGAAAAACTATTTGCCCCCTTCCTGATTTCTTATTCTTTTGCATGTTTGTCACACAAAATGTTTCTGATCATCAAACACATTTAACTATTAGTCAAAGATAACACAAGTAAACACAAAATGCAGTTTTTAAATGAGGGTTTTTATTATTTAGGGAGAAAAAAAATCCAAACCTACATGGCCCTGTGTGAAAAAGTAATTGCCCCCTGAACCTAATAACTGGTTGGGCCACCCTTAGCAGCAATAACTGCAATCAAGCGTTTGCGATAACTTGCAACGAGTCTTTTACAGCGCTCTGGAGGAATTTTGGCCCACTCATCTTTGCAGAATTGTTGTAATTCAGCTTTATTTGAGGGTTTTCTAGCATGAACCGCCTTTTTAAGGTCATGCCACAACATCTCAATAGGATTCAGGTCAGGACTTTGACTAGGCCGCTCCAAAGTCTTCATTTTGTTTTTCTTCAGCCATTCAGAGGTGGATTTGCTGGTTTGTTTTGGGTCATTGTCCTGCTGCAGCACCCAAGATCGCTTCAGCTTGAGTTGACGAACAGATGGCCGGACATTCTCCTTCAGGATTTTTTGGTAGACAGTAGAATTCATGGTTCCATCTATCGCAGCAAGCCTTCCAGGTCCTGAAGCAGCAAAACAACCCCAGACCATCACACTACCACCACCATATTTTACTGTTGGTATGATGTTCTTTTTCTGAAATACTGTGTTACTTTTACGCCAGATGTAACGGGACACGCACCTTCCAAAAAGTTCAACTTTTGTCTCGTCGGTCCACAAGATATTGATCTTGGCAATCATTGAGATGTTTTTTAGAAAAATTGAGACGAGCCATAATGTTCTTTTTGCTTAAAAGTGGTTTGCGCCTTGGAAATCTGCCATGCAGGCCGTTTTTGCCCAGTCTCTTTCTTATGGTGCGTCGTGAACACTGACCTTAATTGAGGCAAGTGAGGCCTGCAGTTCTTTAGATGTGTTGTCCTGGGGTCTTTTGTGGCCTCTCGGATGAGTTGTCTCTGCGCTCTTGGGGTAATTTTGGTCGGCCAGCCACTCCTGGGAAGGTTCACCACTGTTCCATGTTTTTGCCATTTGTGGATAATGGCTCTCACTGTGGTTCCCTGGAGTCCCAAAGCTTTAGAAATGGCTTTATAACCTTTACCAGACTGATAGATCTCAATTACTTTTGTTCTCATTTGTTCCTCAATTTCTTTGGATCTTGGCATGATGTGTAGCTTTTGAGGTGCTTTTGGTCTACTTCTCTGTGTCAGGTAGCTCCTATTTAAGTGATTTCTTGATTGAAACAGGTGTGGCAGTAATCAGGCCTGGGGTGACTACAGAAATTGATATTGAAATTGAAAATTGACATTGATAAACCACAGTTAAGTTATTTTTTAACAAGGGGGGCAATCACTTTTTCACACAGGGCCATGTAGATTTGGAGTTTTTTTTCTCCCTTAATAACGTAAACCTTCATTTAAAAACTGCATTTTGTGTTCAATTATGTTATCTTTGACTAATAGTTAACGGTTTTTGATGAGCAGAAACATTTAAGTGTGACAAACATGCAAAAGAATAAGAAATCAGGAAGGGGGCAAATAGTTTTTCACACCACTGTATATATATATATATATACAGCAGACCCTGCGGTCCAGGCCCCCCCTGGCAACCACTGGGTCTGCTGTATATATATCCCAACTAAGATATAATTACCCCTTATTGGGGCAGAACAACCTTATTGGGTTTATTTAATGGTTAAATGATTCCCTTTTCTCTGTAATAATAAAACAGTACCTGTACTTGATCCCAACTAAGATATAATTACCCCTTATTGGGGGCAGAACAGTCCTATTGGGTTTATTTAATGGTTAAATGATTCCCTTTTCTCTGTAATAATAAAACAGTACCTGTACTTGATCCCAACTAAGATATAATTACCCCTTATTGGGGGCAGAACAGCCCTATTGGGTTTATTTAATGGTTAAATGATTCCCTTTTCTCTGTAATAATAAAACAGTACCTGTACTTGATCCCAACTAAGATATAATTACCCCTTATTGGGGGCAGAACAGCCCTATTGGGTTTATTTAATGGTTAAGTGATTCCCTTTTCTCTGTAATAATAAAACAGTACCTGTACTTGATCCCAACTAAGATATAATTACCCCTTATTGGGGGCAGAACAGCCCTATTGGGTTTATTTCATGGTTAAATGATTCCCTTTTCTCTGTAATAATAAAACAGTACCTGTACTTGATCCCAACTAAGATATAATTACCCCTTATTGGGGCAGAACAGCCCTATTGGGTTTATTTAATGGTTAAATGATTCCCTTTTCTCTGTAATAATAAAACAGTACCTGTACTTGATCCCAACTAAAACCCCAGGTCCCGAGCATTCTGGATAACAGGTCCCATACCTGTACCATATTTAAATATTCAGGTGTTGACATGAATATACTTTTTCCCAGTTAATCTTGTACAAGATAAGAAAATACGAAGACCTCATGGGATTTGTACAACAGCACATCAGCCAGGTAAATCCCTTCCTATTGGCCACGAGCCTAACAGAATGACCTTGTTATTCCTGTTGCAAAAGACTGTGGAATTCCGTGATAATAATTTCTTTGACAGTTTGTGTGTTTCCCTATTGGATGCCTTGCACCTCTTTTCAGAAAGACACATTTGAGGTTCTGGAATGTTATAGGGGGAATGTCCTCAAACATTTGGCAACTCTATTGCTCTTTAGTCTGGTAAATAAAGCATTAGAGAGGTTATTATATGATCCCCTTATATATTTATACATAGTTATCATATCCCCCCTTAAGCGCCCCTTCCCCAGTATAAACAGACCCAACTGGGCCAGCCTTTCCCCATAACTGAGACTTCCCATGCCCTTTACCAGCTTAGTTGCCCTTCTCTGGACCCTCTCTAACTCAATAATGTCCCGTTTGAGCACTGGAGACCAAAACTGAACAGCATATTCTAGATGGGGCCTTACCAGCGCTCTGTAAAGGGGAAGAATAACCCCCTCCTCCCGTGAATCTATGCCCCATTTAATACAGCTCAGTACCCTGTTTGCCCTTGCAGCTGCTGCCTGGCATTGCTTGCTACAGCCAAGTTTATTATCTACAAGGTCCATTATGGATTACACTGGGTCAGTTAACCTGATATTCTGTCTTTTCAGTTTGAATTGGGCCCATTTGGCTGCACCCTGCTCACGCTGTCGGTTGTTCTCTCAAGATCTGTTGAACTGTAAGTATTTATTTTTGTCCTATGAAGTTGCCTGTTTCCTGCTAATGATAAATATAATGCCAGTGGTCTGTGGGCTTCCATTTGGCACGGTCATCAAATCAGTTATAATTAGCCCAGGGAAGTCCGGTTGAACAGCAGAGATTGATCTTTCAACGCCTTGAAACACTGCCTGTTTGATGCCAAGTTCTTAGGACCTTTTTATATGTTTGTATGATGTATTCTGTATGTTTAATGTTCTGCTACTGTTTCTTCTGACCTTTTCCTGCAACCAAAACACATGGCCCCAAATGGTTTCCTGGCCACTATTGTTGCCTCTCCCTGTCAGTACTATACATAATAGCATATTCTTAGCACTTTGTATCTGAACTGAAACACATAGGGCTTTACGCTGATCTAGCGACTAGTACCAAATATGGCCATAGTCTTATATACTTAACTTTCCAAAAAAATAAATCAATAGATTGGTTAGTCTTGGGGTTTCTGAGAAAAGTTTGATTTTTATTTTTTTTTTTTGGTTTCGTTTTTCATATAGTTTCAGTAAATCTGCCCCTTAGTGTTTGTGTCTCTTGATAGGCCTGGATTTGTGGCGAGGCCACAAAGGCCCGGGCCTAGGGCGGCACAAACCTAGGGGGGCATGCCGCCCCACCACAGCACAATTTTTAAATTTTGCTCCCATACGGAGCAATGGGGACCTCTCCCCACTGCTCCGTATGGGACTTTTACTGTCCGTGTTTCGGGGGTTCATGCATGCGCAGAGGGGGGGTGGGGGTGGTGGGGGGTCGGCCTCTGGGCGCACCATTAGAAATCCGGCGCTGTCTCCTAAAAAGTTGACAGGTAGGAGCAGCCTCGTGGATCTACAGGTGATGCCAACCCCCATTAATGTAGAACAGGGATACAAATGTATGAAAATAAAGTTATGTTTCCTGCTGCTATTGTCTAAAACAGATAAGTGTTCTTTCCTAAATACAAGCTGGTTTGGCTTTCCTGGTGAATGTTAAGAAATATCAAAGACTGATATGAAATATTTACCCCAACCTGTCACCATTAGTGGCCTTTAGGTTGCCCTCGCCATTTATTGCTTTGCCAGCCCCTCTGAGTGGGCCACACTACAATTTGGGAAACTCTAATTAAAAAGATATTGTGATTGGATGATTCCTTAGGTACACACTTCTTTGTAGATTTACTTCTAAAATATTTATCTTCTAATCTGCTGATTTTATATTCCCAGCTATGGAATGTTATTAACACCAGCATTAGAACTAAGCAGCCCTCTATGACATTTGCAGTAATTGATTTATTCCCCTAATGAAAGTGAATTTCGCCATTTGACCTGCTGAGAAGCCTGTACCTGTGGCTGCTGGTACCACTATTTTGGGCTAAACTCTGTTTACATAACTGGCATAGTTCTGGCACAGGCCGGAGAGTCAGGGAGGGACACTTGGATTTGGTCTGTATTTATCACGTTTCCACCAGCCGGGGAGGTCTTCACTGTTTATCAAAAATGTCTGCCATCCAATTAATCATCTCAGATTTGCTACATAACATCACATGGCCATGAACAAACAATACTGATATTGTCTGCTATATCTTTTAATGACTTGGAAAGTATGCATAGTTCTTAGTTTGACCAAGGCGTGCCAAAACTACTTTGAAGGGGGGGACTCTGGTCATTGTTTTTTCCCCCCTTACTCCATCTCCATCACTTCCCCAATAGTTTGTTTTAACAGAGATAATGCAGTCTGTATAGCAGAGGTGGGCAAACTTTTTGGCTCAGGGGCCACATTCACGTACAGCCGGGCCAGTGTTACGCCCAGGGCTGCCGTCAGAAATCACGGGGCCTCTCAGCTACCCCCGAGCATCCCACAGCTCCACTCCCCAGCATCCTGCAGCTCCCCACCACAGCATCCTCCCCAACATCCTGCAGCTCCTCACCCCAGCATTCTCCCCAATATCCTCCAGCTCCACTCCCCAGCATCCTGCAGCTCCCCACCACAGCATCCTCCCCAACATCCTGCAGCTTCTCACCCCAGAATTCTCCCCAATATCCTCCAGCTCCACTCCCCAGCATCCTACAGCTCCCCACCCCAGCATCCTCCAGCTCCACTCCCCAGCTTCCTGCAACTCCCCACCCCAGCATCCTCCAGCTCCACTCCCCAGCATCCTGCAGCTCCCCACCACAGCATCTTCCCCAACATCCTGCAGCTCATCACCCGAGCATTCTCCCCAACATCCTCCAGCTCCACTCCCCAGCATCCTCCAGCTCCCCACCCCAGCATCCTCCAGCTCCACTCCCCAGCTTCCTGCAACTCCGCCCCCAGCATCCTCCAGCTCCTCCACCCAGCATAATCAAGCTTCATTCCCCAGCATCCTCCCCCCAGCGTCCTTCCCAGAATGCTCCACCCCCCCCCCCCCCCAGGGACCTACAGCGCGGTGCGGCTACTTTGGCATCCTCCGACTTCTGTCTCCACCTGGCATACTTTTATATGGCAAGTAAATACAAAAACTTGGGTGTGCCTAACTTTTTTGCATTGGTCAAATTGTGTAGATCTGATCATTGGCCTAGGAGACCAATGATCAGATCAGTCTCTGGGATTATAGGAGCTTGTTTTAACCATGCAGAATGCAACATTTTTGAATACTGGATACTATCTGGACAGCACAGAAAGGAGGGTTGGCATCTGGGACAGGAGGCGCAGGGAAGATGTTAAAGAGTGGAAAGAAAAAGAGACCTACATGTATAGGGGTGACCTACATGTATAGGGGTGGTGCCAGGAGGAGGAGGAGGCCTGGCAGTGGGAAAACACATCAGGGGGAAGCTTTGCACAGGGGACAAGCAAGGTTGGGAGGAGGCTAGTACATGTCTAATATAAATACTTGTTAGGGCAACACTGTGCCATCAACTGCTGGGGCTTCTGTGCCATAAAAGGCCTTATCCTCAATCCAACATTTTCATTTTATTTTGGAATCTTTAAAAAAGGTGTAACAAAGGCCATGTGGTTGGGTTAGGCCTTGTTTCACAGTGCATGGGGCTTATTGCTTTTGCATGCTGCATACCATCTTCCCTCCTTTATTTTTATTTTTTTACCCACTTCTGCCACTGATCCCAAGGTACTTTGCCATTCTATAATTGCACCGGTCGTAAATTACCTTTTGGGGTTTTGCCAACACTCTTCAAACATTTCAGAATCACGGTGAACTCCCACTGCTGTTTCGCAGCACACACCTTCTTCAGAGTGCAACGATTCCAGAATCAAATGGAAGAAATAAAGAGCAGAATACAGCAGGACGACTTTCCAACGAACATCACTTTCAATACTCATCAGCCCCGAAGTGCCCAAACACGGGCAAAGTTAGCCCCAGCTTTTGGGTAGCTGGATAAGGGATAACTTTCCCTTTATTCTGTATACTTCTTAATCAGTCTTGAAAGATAGGAGTAATTTTAAAGTGTCAGGTGCTTTTTCCATTTTTTTAATTATGAATATTTATACCATTTTTAAAATGTTTGTTTTTATCAAACTCACCACTATCATCCGTGCTCTTAATAGTATAAGATTTTTTTATCATTTGTGTATACAGCCAACCCTCCTAGTCCCGTGGTTATCAGTGCTGAACATATTTTAGATTATAATATCACTTGAACTAGACCTAATGTACTAGTGAAATAACCCACAAAGCCAAGTAATGTCAGGACATTTGTAGTTGTTATTTAAGCCAAAATGCACTAAAGATACCCATAAACGGATTATTTAGGTTAGTGGAAGAGTACACTATATACTATTATATCCTAGGTTGGTTTGATTTATTTTGTTAATACAACATGAAATGTTCAATACAATGCTGGGTTCTTTGACAGACGAGGAGGCCATGGTGGACCTTTGGTCATTGTGGAGAAATGGTCATATAGTCATTAAGCTTCTACAGACCATAGAGTTTAGTATAAAGATGGCTAAATAAGGTTTCAAGCAACAAAGTAGGTGGAGGTTGTATAAAGAAAGGGTTTGAAAGTTACTATTTCCACTTTTGAGATAATTGGTGGGACTTTTTTTTTTAAAGGTGGCCATACATGGGCTGATAAAAGTTGCTGACAGACCCACATGTGGGACCATCCAAGGTTCCTCCATCCAATATCTGCCTGAAAATGGACCAGATGTTGATTGGCCAGGTTTAAAAACCCCATTGGGGCAAGGGATGCCTTGATCCTCACCACAACGGCCTGCTTGTAGTGTATTGTGAACCATCAGCCCAATATTGTCTACCTAAAGGTGGTCATATCTATAAAAGTTCTGTTTGTTTGGCTGCCTTGCCCAACGAGTGGTTTGTTACGTGTATGGCCAGCTTCAGAGTTTGTGAAGCAGTTGGAGAGTGATGTTTCCAGACAGAAACAACATCAATCAATGCTGGGTTCTTTGCTGTAAGACAGATGAGGAGGCCATGGTGGACCTTGGCAGTCATTTGGTCATTGTGGAGAAATGGTCATATAGTCATTAACCTTAAACATAAACATGGCTAAATAAGGTTTCCAGCAACAAAGTAAGTGGAGGTTGTATAAAAAGAGAGTCAGAAAGTTACTATTTTTACTTTTGAGATTACCGATGGGACTTTTTTACATACATGGGTCAATAAAAGCTGCCGACAGACCCATGTATGGGGCCTTACAAGGCTCCCTCATCCAATATCTGCCTGAAAATCGACCAGATGTTGATTTGTCAGGTTTAAAAACCCCATTGGGGCAAGGGATGCATCGATTCATTGATCATCACCACAATTGCCTGCTTGTAGTGCATTGGGAACCATCAACCCAATATCATCTACCTCAAGGTGGTCATATCTGTAAAAATTCTGCTTGTTTGACTGCCTTGCCCAACAAGCGGATAGTTACATGTATGGCCAACCTCAGAGTTTGTGAAGCAGTTGGAGAGTGATGTTTCCAGACAAATAAGTTTATTCTCTCAATCTGTGAGTCTGTACTGTTCCACGTCCCTTGCAGATGGGCCCATCAGTCACCTAATTGGGTTATGTAGGTTGGTGCCTCTAGGTTGGTGCCACTGTTTCCAACATTCATTTAGGAGCTGTATTGGTGGAAAATGTTTTATAGTAATAATATTTATAGAAATAAATACCCAATCACTAGATAGGATGAGTTGTATTTGTCGAATAATGTGCGAGTGCTGCAGTTCATTAGGTTCACATTCAAATTTCTTAGCTGCCAATAGCTTTTGAGCTCTGCCCCTATACCAGGGGTGGGCAAACTTTTTTGCTCAAGGGCCACATTGACTTACAGATGGGCCTGGCCAGCGTTACACCCAGGGCTGCCATCAGAAATCATGGGGCCTCTCAGCTCCCACCCAGCATCCTCCAGTTCCACTCCCCAGCATCCTGCAACTCGCCACCCCAGCATCCTGCAGCTCCACTCCCCGGCATCCTCCAGCTCCACTCCCCGGCATCCTCCAGCTCCACTCCCCGGCATCCTCCAGCTCCACTCCCCGGCATCCTCCAGCTCCACTCCCCGGCATCCTCCAGCTCCACTCCCCGGCATCCTCCAGCTCCACTCCCCGGCATCCTCCAGTTCCCTCCCCCCAGCATCCTCCTGCTCCACTCCCCAGCATCCTCCAGCTCCACTCCCCAGCATCCTGCAGCTCCCCCCCCCCCAGCATCCTCCAGCTTCTCCTCAAAATCCTCCCTCCAGCTCCCCCCAGCATCCTCCATCTTCCCCTCCCTCCCTGGGCCCCTTCCAGCTCCCTCCTCCAGCAACCCCCTACTACCTCCGTCCTTGGCTGCTTCTGTCCCCAGCCTCCCCACTGCATCCTTTTATATAAAGATAAAGGATATAAAAGGATGCACGGGGCGCAACCAATCAGGGCCTGTCATTCTTTTAAGGGGGCCGGATTAAAGAGGCAAACGGCCGGATGTGGCCCGCTGGCCATAATTTGCCCACCCCTGCCCTATACGGAACCATACAGTACTATGGGGAACCATCCCGATGTTTGAAATTAACATGAAATTATGAGCTCAATTCCCAACTATTTGTGTCTTAGCTATTCTTATAGTCACTGCCCAGATTGTGTTAGGAGTAAGTGCACCTAGGAGAGAACAGTTAATCTGGGGTGTTTCTTGGCAGCCACGTTCCTGCCGAGCCCTCCTGATTGGGACTTCCTTCATTCGGAGATAATTCGTTATGCAGGTGCACTTCTCGTGATGGTTTGTAGATTCCCATAGTGTTTACTGCTAAACATGCACTCGGAATATCCTCCTTTTGTCACAGGCACCTAATCTCTCCAGCAGATCCCTGCCTCCATCACTTGGTATACTGAGTACTAGTAATAACCCATGCCATGGCTGAAAGCTGCACCCAAACTCTTTAATTAGCTTGGATTCTCGCCCTACTGATAAAACAAGAGGAATCAAGGCTCTCCATTTCAGATTTCTGCTTCTATAAACGGTGTTCTGGGGAGATGTTACACCATGTGTCTATTCCCCTTGTCGGTTTTTAATGAGTGGGCGGGGGGGGGGGGAGATCATTGCCGAGTCAGACTTGTATAGAATGTTTACTGCTGATCTCGTGATTCAGTGTTTAGTTCAGCTTTTGAAATCCAATATTCCTCTGGGAATCCCAATATTCCTCTGTAAATGAGACTTATATTGGCTAACAATACAAATACATTGCAGGCTTTTGGAGCTCTAAGGCCCCTTCGTCAGGCAAAATGCAAATGGAAGCTGGAATGGCACAGCATATATACTGTTAAGGGCTGATTCTAGCTGCCGATATGGGTCCCTTAGACTGATTCGGCAGCTAATCGGCTCATGTAGGGGCACTACCGACGGGCCTGCCCAACCAATATCTGGCCTGAAATAGGGCAGATAGCGATCGGGCAGGTTAAAAAATCTAGTCGGATCGGGGACCGCATCGGCTCGTTGATGGGGTCCCCGAACCGACTTTGCCTATACCCTTCGTTATAGGCCCTGGGGCCAAACGATCAAATTAGCCTACACGTTCCCGTAGGTGGGGATATCGGGTGAAAATCCGCTCGCCAAGCGAGTGTACCTTTAGGTAAGAGAGTAGGGTTCATGAGAAATAAATTAGAAAGTTACAAATAGGGTCTTAATTCTAAAAGGAAACTTTAAAACAGAACGAGAAAGAAAGATCTATCAATTCAAGTGTATGGAGTTATTTAACACATTAAGACAGGGCCTTAAAGGAGAAGGAAAGGTAAAAACTAAGTAAGGTTTATCAGAAAGGTGTATGTAAATTAAACCATAAACACTAACCGAAACGCTGAGTCCTCTATCAAAAGAAACCTTTACCAGTGCAGGGCAACAGTGCATTATGTTTTAATTACTTTAAAGCTCTTTTATTTGCTGGTGTTACTGTTCCTTTAAAGGAGAAGAAAAGGTAAAACTAAGTAGGCTTTATCAGATAGGTCTATGTAAATACAGCCTTGAGAGTCCTCTATCAAAAGAAACACAGGACTTTGTCTCCTTTTGTGCACATGGCAGGATAAATACAGTGCCTATGCCATGTATAATACCCCAAAAGCTTTATCCAAATGGTCTATGTAAATACAGCCATAAGCACTTACAGAACACAGAGTCCTCTATCAAAAGAAACACAGGATTTCTTTTCTTTTGTGTAAACATGTCCTTCTGTGTCAGACTTTCTACTCTCAGAAAAATCCTTCAGGGCACGGGCACGAGTCTGCTCAATTTGCTCCTCTCTCCCCCTCCCTTCTCCTCCTCCTCGTCCCATCATCTCTTGCTCCCCCTCCCAAATGTGCGGTGTAATCTGAGCTACCAGCATTTTTTATTGTTAGCCAAAATAGGTATCATTTCAATAACAGTTTTTGTGTTTTCCTTTATTATTGTTGCTACTGGCTAACACGGTTCTACAGGTTTTGTAATATTCCTCTGGGATATTCCACAAACCATGAGCCCCGGTGGGTAGAGACGCTACGGTGATTATTTCCTCTGTGCCGCTGTCCTGTGGATGAAGCCAACCTTCTTCCATTCCGGATTAAAAAAATATCTGTATTACTATTTCATCACTTTATTTTTGTCTGTAATAAGGATAACAGCCCCCCCCCCCCCCCCCCAGTGTAAGAAGGATTGTTCAGTTGGCCCAGTGAGGTGTATGTACTTTGGTTCTTGAAGCAAAATGTTCCAATGCTTCAGTAGGGTACATTAGAGTTTCTTTGCTAGTGATGCAATGCTGGAAAGCAAGAGCTAATGGGGAATTTAGACGATTGAGTGTTTTGTAACCCTCAGGGCGGCCATGTTGGACGCTTGGATTCACCATCTGGTTTGCCGGATGCAGCAACGAACTGATGTTGATAACAAACGCTCGTAATCAGCCCATGTTCTGTTGTACTAGAATCTAGGAAATATAAAGAACAGCTTATTTCCTAATTCAGAACGTGTGTTGTTTTACCAGTATCTCGCCTATTGTACGTTCTGATACGTAAGATGGCCCCCGATTCACCTTTGTCTTTAGATTAACGACTTTCTAATTATCTGCCAGGAAAAACACTCCCCATAAACTATTCCGAGTTTCCTGAATTCCCAAATCGCGTATATTATTTACCTATCCTAACGTGATTTGGCCACGACGTGTTCCTCAGACACATTTTTGTTGCTTATCTGGAAGGAAAATGTTTGAATTGTAATTTGCCGTTTGTTGCAGAGTGCAGAAGGATTTTGACGTTTCCACAAACTGCTTAATTGGCGCCCACTCCTACTGCACACAAGTAAGTAGGCTTTCATTTCGTATTTATCTTGGGAAGAAGAACATACACCTAGGAATTCCAAAATATGTCCCGTCGGGTTACCCAAAAGCTGAATGAGCCAAGGCGTGGCACGCTCCTATGTCTATAAGTGCCCCATTTCCCTTTGTAAGGAGCCCTATGAGCCCATAGAGCAGGGCCCCAAATGCACCCACAAGGGCAAGTGAGAGGTGGGGGTTAATAGGAAGAGGCTTAAGTTCACAGGATGTTGTAAAAGTACCAGTAAGGGGTAGAAACAGAGAACAGACACATGTCAGGTGGCGATTTTCGATGGTCACACGAAAGATCGTTCCAATCCACCACTAACGTTCAGGGCTGAATCGTCAGATAAGGAGGTAGAAACAATAGGATTTCTACCTTCTTCTGCTGATTCAGCCCTGAAGGCAGATTTTGCTCAGGCACCTTCTATGGCGCCCGATCAAAATCTTTTAACCCGCCCGATCGGTGAGTCGTCCGATATCAGCAGCTTCCTGCGATATCGGTTGACTCACCGAATATCGTACAAAACGAGGTTTCGTACGATATTATCGGTCCGTGTATGGCCAGCTATAGAGATCAACAAGGTCAAGCAGGCCTAGGGTCCAGCAGGAAGTCAGATAAATAGACAAAAAATAGGAATAAACAGGAGCAGAACTAGAACAGAACCAGGGAGACTAGATGATGAACAGGAATATTATAAGGAGCTAGATAAGGAATTCAGGTCCTACAAAGGGGACTTGACAACTCTAAATGAGCCCTATATCAGGCACGGAGGCAGTTTCTGAAGCCTCAGATGAGATAAATTCTGAATAGCTTTGGGGAACCAGCATCAACTAGAGCATCCTACAACAGAGAACAGACACATGTCAGGTTCACTTAGAGATCGACAAGGTCAAGCAGGCCTAGGGTCCAGCAGGAAGTCAGATAAATAGACAAACAATAGGAATAAACAGGAGCAGAACTAGAACAGAACCAGGGAGACTAGACGATGAACAGGAATATTATAAGGAGCTAGATAAGGAATTCAGGTCCTACAAGGGGGACTTGACAACTCTAAATGAGCCCTATATCAGGCATGGAGGCAGTTTCTGAAGCCTCAGATAAATGCTGAATAGCTGTGGGGAACCAGCATGGACCAGAGTGTCCTACAACGGATAAGCAAACATTGCTGGGCAATGTAGGAAGCCATTTGTGTGGATATGATATCAGTGGTAGGAAGTATTCCTTTCCTAATACCAGTGGTTTCTGCTAAAAGTATGTGTAGATTTGAATCTAAAGATAAGAAGGAGAGATAAACAAGATTGAGTGACTCAAACGGAAGGAAATTATTGATTATTTGTTCCCTGGAAGGGTTCAACAATAGCAATCACTGTGAATCGCATATTCATTAACTGGTGGTTGCTCTTATATTTATGTCACGGTGGCTTTCTGAAAATCTATATGGTAACCCATGGCAACAAGGAAAGGTTGCTGTAAATACAGCCATTAAGTATCACCACAATATTTCTTCTGGGGCACACATGAAAAGGCTAGACGTTACTTTAGCAACGAACCCCCACCAAGTATACCTTGGAGGGAAATAATCATCTATAAAGGTGCTGGGGAGAACCAATCAGCAGCTAGGCTGAGCTGATAGGGAACTGAAGCCTGTCTGTGCTTGGGAGACTGCAGGGCTGTGATTGGCTCTGCCCCTCCTACTGCGCTTCTGGCAGGGGACGTTAGGACACGCCCACCCTTCATTTGAAACACAGACAGGGACCTGAGAGGATCTATAGGGGGCTCCAATAAAGGGGCCATTGTTACAGATTATGATCATTTTTGCTCTGAATGAGAAAGTGGAATATAAATAGGAGTGGGCCTGAATAGAACTGGAGCCTCACAGAGAAAACGTTTTGGCTTTCGGGGTCAGTGACCCCCCTTTTGAAAGCTTGAAAGAGTCAGAAGAGGAAGGGAAATTATTCAAAGGATAAATGAAGACCAACTGAAAAGTTGCTAAAAACTGGGCCATTCTGTAACATACAAAAAGTCAGCTTAAAGGGCAAGTGTTCCATCTTCTGGAGGGGAGGGAGGTAATGCATATAGCAATGTTCCTAGCATATATTCAATTTAAACACAACTTTATTTGCTAATTCTGTTTGCTCTTTAAAACCAGGAGCTTGTGAACCTCATCCTCAGCGGCAGAGCCGTGTCCAACGTGTTCAATGATGTCGTGGAGCTCGATTCTGGTAACGGGAACATCACCCTTCTCAGAGGAGTCGCTCACCGCACCGACATCGGATTCCTTTCTCTGTTTGAGCACTACAATGTGTGCCAGGTATATTAGATCCACCCTGGCTCCTTTTATTCCCCCCCTTAAAGGGACACTGCCATGATATTTATGGGGCACTTTTTATTTCTAAATGACACTGTTACACAGCAAATAATTCCCTCTGCCATTTAACCTTTTATTCTTCAACCAACAAATGTATTTGTAGCTGTAATATTGGTGTGTAGGCGCCATCTCAGTGCCTTGTGCCTGAGTCTGAGCTTTCAGCCAGCGCTACCCATTAGAACTGCTTTCAGCTAACCTATTGTTTCTCCTACTCCCATGTAACTGGAGGAGTCCCAAGCCGGACTTGGATTTCTTACTATTGAGTGCTATTCTGATACCTACTGGGAGCTGCTATCTTGCTCCCTTCCCATTGTTCTGCTGATCGGCTGCTGGGGGTGAGGGGGATATCACTCCAACTTGCAGCGCAGCAGTAAAGTGTGCCTGAGTCTGAGCTTTCAGCCAGCGCTACCCATTAGAACTGCTTTCAGCTAACCTATTGTTTCTCCTACTCCCATGTAACTGGAGGAGTCCCAAGCCGGACTTGGATTTCTTACTATTGAGTGCTATTCTGATACCTACTGGGAGCTGCTATCTTGCTCCCTTCCCATTGTTCTGCTGATCGCCTGCTGGAGGTGAGGGGGGGGGGGGATATCACTCCATCTTGCAGCACAGCAGTAAATTTTGACTGAATTTTGGGCAAATGTGCTGCTTCTTCAGAGCAGCCCCGTTTTTCCCTACGACAAAAACTGTGCAAGTCATTACACGGATACATCAGATATTCCAAGATCTGTTCCAGCCAACGCTAAGAACCTATTTCCCACATGTTTGTTCTCTGTGAAGCTCTCCAGCTGACCCGTGTTACATGGCCACATTGGGAAAACAGTCTGTTCAGGGAAAGATAAACACTGGGGCATTAGGCTGGGGAAAGTTGCTTTATTAGGCACATTGTTTCAGCATTAAATCTCTATTAGTTTTCCCTCAAAGTTCAGATAAATCAGCTTAGCATTTCGTATCTACTTTTTCACATTTCTCGCAGAAAAAGTGCTTTACAGTTTAAATATATCCCAAGCCTAGTGGAGGGAAAATGGCTCAAAAGTAGGGTCATGTGTTACTTCCATTCTCTTCTGGGGAGGAGCAAATAGTTAATTGCCCATGGAGGGGCCTGGAGTGGGTGGGTATTACTTGCTCCTCCTCCCAAACCCTGGCTAGTGGGGCCTCTTATCACCCAGCTCTCTTGATGAAGGTGATAATTCATCAATAATGGAGTTGCTTGCTATAATATAAAGCTACCAGAACAACAAATTAATAGAACAAACCAGACTCATTACAGTATTAAGTACACCTGCATTAAAGATTAAGAGCTAAGTGTCAAAGAAACAAGAGGAAGGAGGCCCCTGCCCTGTAGAGCTTACAATCAAATTGTCAGGCTGCTGCCTTGTGTTACAGTGTTTCAGGTGTCAGTCTCTCCCAGCGAGTCAGGTCTGTCAGGCTGCTGCCTTGTGTTACAGTGTTTCAGGGGTCAGTCTCCCCCAGCGAGTCAGGTCTGTCAGGCTGCTGCCTTGTGTTACAGTGTTTCAGGGGTCAGTCTCCCCCAGCGAGTCAGGTCTGTCAGGCTGCTGCCTTGTGTTACAGTGTTTCAGGACTCAGTCTCCCCCAGCGAGTCAGGTCTGTCAGGCTGCTGCCTTGTGTTACAGTGTTTCAGGGGTCAGTCTCCCCCCAGCGAGTCTGGTCTGTCAGGCTGCTGCCTTGTGTTACAGTGTTTCAGGGGTCAGTCTCCCCCCAGCGAGTCAGGTCTGTCAGGCTGCTGCCTTGTGTTACATTGTTTCAGGGGTCAGTCTCCCCCAGCGAGTCAGGTCTGTCAGGCTGCTGCCTTGTGTTACATTGTTTCAGGGGTCAGTCTCCCCCAGCGAGTCAGGTCTGTCAGGCTGCTGCCTTGTGTTACACTGTTTCAGGGGTCAGTCTCCCTTAGCGAGTCAGGTCTGTCAGGCTGCTGCCTTGTGTTACAGTGTTTCAGGGGTCAGTCTCCCTTAGCGAGTCAGGTCTGTCAGGCTGCTGCCTTGTGTTACATTGTTTCAGGGGTCAGTCTCCTCCAGCGAGTCAGGTCTGTCAGGCTGCTGCCTTGTGTTACAGTGTTTCAGGGGTCAGTCTCCCCCAGCGAGTCAGGTCTGTCAGGCTGCTGCCTTGTGTTACAGTGTTTCAGGGGTCAGTCTCCCCCAGCGAGTCAGGTCTGTCAGGCTGCTGCCTTGTGTTACACTGTTTCAGGTGTCAGTCTCTCCCAGCGAGTCAGGTCTGTCAGGCTGCTGCCTTGTGTTACAGTGTTTCAGGGGTCAGTCTCCCCCAGCGAGTCAGGTCTGTCAGGCTGCTGCCTTGTGTTACAGTGTTTCAGGGGTCAGTCTCCCCCAGCGAGTCAGGTCTGTCAGGCTGCTGCCTTGTGTTACAGTGTTTCAGGACTCAGTCTCCCCCAGCGAGTCAGGTCTGTCAGGCTGCTGCCTTGTGTTACAGTGTTTCAGGGGTCAGTCTCCCCCCAGCGAGTCTGGTCTGTCAGGCTGCTGCCTTGTGTTACAGTGTTTCAGGGGTCAGTCTCCCCCCAGTGAGTCAGGTCTCTCAGGCTGCTGCCTTGTGTTACACTGTTTCAGGGGTCAGTCTCCCCCAGCGAGTCAGGTCTGTCAGGCTGCTGCCTTGTGTTACACTGTTTCAGGGGTCAGTCTCCCCCAGCGAGTCAGGTCTGTCAGGCTGCTGCCTTGTGTTACACTGTTTCAGGGGTCAGTCCCCCTTAGCGAGTCAGGTCTGTCAGGCTGCTGCATTGTGTTACACTGTTTCAGGGGTCAGTCTCCCCCAGCGAGTCAGGTCTGTCAGGCTGCTGCCTTGGGTTACAGTGTTTTAGGGGTCAGTCTCCCCCAGCGAGTCAGGTCTGTCAGGCTGCTGCCTTGTGTTACACTGTTTCAGGGGTCAGTCTCCCCCAGCGAGTCAGGTCTGTCAGGCTGCTGCCTTGTGTTACAGTGTTTCAGGGGTCAGTCTCCCCCAGCGAGTCAGGTCTGTCAGGCTGCTGCCTTGTGTTACACTGTTTCAGGGGTCAGTCTCCCCCAGCGAGTCAGGTCTGTCAGGCTGCTGCCTTGTGTTACACTGTTTCAGGGGTCAGTCTCCCCCAGCGAGTCAGGTCTGTCAGGCTGCTGCCTTGTCTTACAGTGTTTCAGGGGTCAGTCTCCCCCAGCGAGTCAGGTCTGTCAGGCTGCTGCCTTGTCTTACAATGTTTCAGGGGTCAGTCTCCCCCAGCGAGTCAGGTCTGTCAGGCTGCTGCCTTGTGTTACACTGTTTCAGGGGTCAGTCTCCCCCAGCGAGTCAGGTCTGTCAGGCTGCTGCCTTGTGTTACATTGTTTCAGGGGTCAGTCTCCCCCAGCGAGTCAGGTCTGTCAGGCTGCTGCCTTGTGTTACAGTGTTTCAGGGGTCAGTCTCCCCCAGCGAGTCAGGTCTGTCAGGCTGCTGCCTTGTCTTACAATGTTTCAGGGGTCAGTCTCCCCCAGCGAGTCAGGTCTGTCAGGCTGCTGCCTTGTGTTACACTGTTTCATATGCCAGGGCAGGGAATATAAACAGACAGGCAAACACTGCTTTTAAAAGCCATTATATATAACTTAAAAATGTATCTTGAAAAGTTGCTTGGAATTATGTTTTCTTTTAGGCAAAAAATATATTTTTTGGCTTGACTTGTCCTTTAAACTCTATTTTACTTATTCAGTAGCACTGCACTATAGGATGCACTCGATACTTGTAATGGGAGTTCCACATAAACCGAAGATAAACTGGGAAGCGTAATTTTCAGAACAACATGTTGACAGGAAGATTTTGCAGCGCATTATAGCGGACAATTCTTCATTGGATAATCACCAAACGGCTCCTTTCCTTCTCTGTGAAGAGGCCAGCTCTTCGGATCCAGAGATACTTGCGGTTTTGAACCGCTGGACAATTGTTTTATACAAGTGATTGCCGTTATCCAGATCTCCCATCAAATGGAATTTTCTTCCGGAGATGTTTGTTCTATTACTCGGCAGGAAGGTTCTAGTTCTTTCAGACTCTCCCTCGGGATCAGTGTTGCACTAACAAGGTGCAGTTGTGCTAGATAATACTTTCACTCTATCTTTGTATTGATTGGGGTTGGGACATTTTATATCAGAGATGTATTAATTAGCTTTGGGCACAGACTTTGGCTATATTACCCAGTGAAACTCTTTCTATTGAAATTGTCTCCCTACTGTCCTCTAAAGGTGCCCATACATGGGCAGATTTCAGCTGCTGATTCAGCTCCTTCAGACCGATTTGCCAGCTTATCTGCCCGTGTATGGGCACCCCCGCTGGGCCTACCTGACCAAAGCTGGCCATACACGCTGAGATCCACATGCTTGGTGAGGTCGCCAAGTGAACAGTTCTTCTCCCGATATCCCCACCTATGGGTGGGCGATATTGACTAATTCGGCTGTTTGGCCCTGGGGCCAAACGATCGAATTAGAACGACAAGTATAGGCGCAGTCAGTTCGGGGATTGCATCAATGAGTCGATGCGGTCCCCGATCCGACTAAATTTTTAAACCTTCCCAATCGATATATGGCCGATTTCAGGCCCGTCTTCAGTGCCTATACACGGCCGATAAGCTGCCAATGTGGAGATGTATGTTCTATAACTCGTCTAGAAGGTTCTAGGTTCAGACTCTCCCTCGGGATCAGTGTTGCACTAACAAGGTGCAATTGTGCTGGATAATACTCTGCCAGCTTTCACTCTATCTTTGTATTGATTGGGGTTGGGGCATTTTGTATCAGAGATGTATTAATTAGCTTTGGGCATAGACTTTGGCTATATTACCCAGTTAAGCCCATACATGGGCCGATAAGCTGCCGAGTCGCTCTAAGGGACCGATATTGGCAACTACAAATTGCCCTGTCTATGGCCAATTCAAGATCTGGCCTGAAATTGGGCAGGTCTTAATTGGACAGGTTTGATTTTCCCATCAGATCAGGGACCGCCTCGGCTCGTTGATGCAGTCCTCAGTCCAATTGCATTTCTAGTCAGGCCCTCTCCTATTCATATTCTAATGTCTCGCTCACATCACTGCTTGGTTGCCAGGGTATTTTGGACCCTAGCAACCAGATAGCTGCTGAAATTCCATACTGGAGAGCAAAATCATTTTAAAAAATGCCCATAATAAAAAATGAAGGCCAATTGCAAAATGTTTGGGAACATCACTCTCTACATCAGGGATCCCCAACCTTTTTTTACTTGTGAGCCACATTCAAATGTAAAAAGATTTGGGGAGCAACACAAGCATAAGACATGTTCCTGCGGGTGCCGAATAAGGGCTGTTATTGGCTATTTGGTAGCCTCTATATGGACTAGAAGCCTACAGAAGGTTCTGTTTGGCAGTATGTCTGGTTTTTATCCAACCAAAACTTGCCCCCAAGTCAGGAATTTAGAAATAACTCCCTGGTTTCGGGGCACTGAGAGCAACATCCAAGGGGTTGGGTAGCAACATGTTGCACAGGAGCCACTGGTTGGGGATCACTGCCCTACATCATACTAAAAACTAATTCAAATGTGAACAACCCCTTTATTGTAGTCACTTGGAAGCCTTAGATGCCCGCAACAGACCGGCTGTATCTGTAGCTCAACATGGGTCGCCCTGTGGCCCTCAAGCAACATAGAAAGCTCAGCAGGTGGAACATCACCATCTAGAGACCCGCAGGTTCCACTGTGCCGCTGCCAAACACAGGCCTAACAGCCAGCAATAAAAAGCAGGAATCCCTGCCAAAGAACAGAGGCCTTTCCAACCCCGTCCCGCCACCCCCCCATTCCCCGGTAACTTGGGGCAGGTTATGTAATAGGAATGTCCTGCCGTCCATTCATTCGGGCTCAACTGGCGGTGACCCCCCTCGGAGCCCTGAGGTCGAACGGCAGATCCTGAAATCTCTCGCAAAGGAAATTCCCCCCCTCACACAGAGTTTAAGAGAATGCAGGAATGTCCGTCCTGAACAAAAGTAATATGCTTTAAACATCTGCGCTCGCTGTCAGTGAGATTAGCTAAGTGGGGGGGGGATTTAGTGGGGCTCATATTCATACGGCTCTGTTTGTGATAAGTTTAATAGCCCGGCAAGGGTGAAACATGCCCTCTGCTTTGATCAGGTCTTAACTCAATGCCAAGTGACACATTTAGCCATTTATCCACATCGAACATCTGGAACGGCAGAACGTACGGCACACCTGGGGGCCAATTCCTGGGGCCACAATATGCCTTGTTGTCTTTGCAGATTTAATCAGAACTCAAGCCTGAAATCTCTCTCTGCGCTTTGATGCATAGCAGCAATATTAGGCCATGCTTGTTCCCAGGCTTATTATAACATAATTACATGCCAACAACCATAATTACCTGCGTGTTGCACTCAGCCCCCCTTTAATAAGGTCAGCAGCTCCCAGTAGGTATCGAGAATCGCACTCAATAGTAAGAAATCCAAGTCCGACTTGGGACTCCTCCAGTTACATGGGAGTAGGAGAAACAATAGGTTAGCTGAAAGCAGTTCTAATGTGTAGCACTGGTTCCTTCTGAAAGCTCAGACTCAGGCACACTTTACTGCTGCGCTGCAAGTTGGAGTGATATCCCCCCCCCCCTCACCCCCAGCAGCCGATCAGCAGAACAATGGGAAGGGAGCAAGATAGCAGCTCCCAGTAGGTATCAGAATAGCACTCAATAGTAAGAAATCCAAGTCCGACTTGGGACTCCTCCAGTTACATGGGAGTAGGAGAAACGATAGGTTAGCTGAAAGCAGTTCTAATGTGTAGCACTGGCTCCTTCTGAAAGCTCAGACTCAGGCACACTTTACTGCTGCGCTGCAAGTTGGAGTGATATCCCTCCCCTCACCCCCAGCAGCCGATCAGCAGAACAATGGGAAGGGAGCAAGATAGCAGCTCCCAGTAGGTATCAGAATAGCACTCAATAGTAAGAAATCCAAGTCCGGCTTGGGACTCCTCCGGTTACATGGGAGTAGGAGAAACACTATACGGATCTGGGCTGCACCGACAGGCACTTTAATGGTATTATTACATACTGACACTTACACGTATGTATGCTTTACAGGTCGGCTCCTATTTGAAAACACCAAGGTTCCCGATCTGGGTGATATGCAGTGAGAGCCACTTCAGTGTCCTGTTCTGTGTGCGCCGTGAGCTAATGAGCGACTGGAAAATGGAGCGACGGTTTGATCTGTATTACTATGACGGGCTGGCCAACCAGCAGGACGAGATACGCCTGACCGTCGGTAACTAATAGCAGTATATGTAGCAGTCAATGTGGGAAAAAGCCAGCCTGCCACGTCTATGGGACATCAGCTTTACTGAGGAATGCATGGCAGCACTTGGACTGGAATCTCATTTTCTGCAGGAATTCCATTGTCTACTTATTCTGTGCTCCATGAATTATGTATGCCATGTCCTTGTACTGTGTGCCCCATGGAACCGCTAGGCTGCCACACTGAAGCACTGCCTACTGCCATTCTCTAGCTGCACAGTATTTATAGGGGGCAGCTGCTCTTAAATGGCTTCTATACCTTGGTATTCCTCTAATGGGGATCTCTCTATCATGGCTACTATACCTTGGTATTCTTCTAATGGGGATCTTTATATCATGGCTACTATACCCTTGTATTCCTCTAATGGGGATCTCTATATCATGGCCACTATGCCTGTGTATTCCTCTAATGGGGATCTCTATATCATGGCTACTATACCCGTGTATTGCTCTAATGGGGATCTCTGTATCATGGCTACTATACCCTTGCATTGCTCTAATGGGGATCTCTATATCATGGCTACTATACCTGTGTATTGCTCTAATGGGGATCTCTATATCATGGCTAGTATACCCATGTATTGCTCTAATGGGGATCTCTATATCATGGCTAGTATACCTGTGTATTCCTCTAATGGGGATCTCTATATCATGGCTACTATACCCGTGTATTCCTCTAATGGGGATCTCTATATCATGGCTACTATACCTGTGTATTCCTCTAATGGGGATCTCTATATCATGGCTACTATACCCGTGTATTCCTCTAATGGGGATCTCTATATCATGGCTACTATACCCGTGTATTCCTCTAATGGGGATCTCTATATCATGGCTACTATACCTGTGTATTCCTCTAATGGGGATCTCTATATCATGGCTACTATACCTGTGTATTCCTCTAATGGGATCTTATCATGGCTACTATACCCGTGTATTCCTCTAATGGGGATCTCTATATCATGGCTACTATACCCGTGTATTCCTCTAATGGGGATCTCTATATCATGGCTACTATACCCGTGTATTCCTCTAATGGGGATCTCTATATCATGGCTACTATACCCGTGTATTCCTCTAATGGGGATCTCTATATCATGGCTACTATACCCGTGTATTGCTCTAATGGGGATCTCTATATCATGGCTACTATACCTGTGTATTCCTCTAATGGGGATCTCTATATCATGGCTACTATACCCGTGTATTCCTCTAATGGGGATCTCTATATCATGGCTACTATACCCGTTGTATTGCTCTAATGGGGATCTCTATATCATGGCTACTATACCGTGTATTCTCTAATGGGGATCTCTTCATGTAATTTTTCTCTAATGGGGATCTCTATATCATGGCTACTATACCCGTGTATTCCTCTAATGGGGATCTCTATATCATGGCTACTATACCCGTGTATTGCTCTAATGGGGATCTCTATATCATGGCTACTATACCCGTGTATTCCTCTAATGGGGATCTCTATATCATGGCTACTATACCCGTGTTTTCCTCTAATGGGGATCTCTATATCATGGCTACTATACCTGTGTATTGCTCTAATGGGGATCTCTATATCATGGCTACTATACCCGTGTATTCAGCTAATGGGGATCTCTATATCATGGCTACTATACCCGTGTATTCAGCTAATGGGGATCTCTATATCATGGCTACTATACCCGTGTATTCAGCTAATGGGGATCTCTATATCATGGCTACTATACCCGTGTATTCAGCTAATGGGGATCTCTATATCATGGCTACTATACCTGTGTATTCCTCTAATGGGGATCTCTATATCATGGCTACTATACCCCTGTATTCCTCTAATGGGGATCTCTATATCATGGCTACTATACCTGTGTATTCCTCTAATGGGGATCTCTATATCATGGCTACTATACCCGTGTATTCCTCTAATGGGGATCTCTATATCATGGCTACTATACCCGTGTATTCCTCTAATGGGGATCTCTATATCATGGCTACTATACCCGTGTATTCCTCTAATGGGGATCTCTATATCATGGCTACTATACCCGTGTATTCAGCTAATGGGGATCTCTATATCATGGCTACTATACCTGTGTATTCCTCTAATGGGGATCTCTATATCATGGCTACTATACCCGTGTATTCCTCTAATGGTGATCTCTATATCATGGCTAGTATACCCATGTATTGCTCTAATGGGGATCTCTATATCATGGCTACTATACCTGTGTATTCCTCTAATGGGGATCTCTATATCATGGCTACTATACCTGTGTATTCCTCTAATGGGGATCTCTATATCATGGCTACTATACCTGTGTATTCCTCTAATGGGGATCTCTATATCATGGCTATCGTGCCATAGTCTTTCAGGCACTGTCTCCACTAGAACGCTCTTTTTCCAGTCTTCAATGGCCGAATCCTTTCATTTATCTCCTAGCCAGTCACAGAGATGTCTCTCCTTATAAAGGTATTTGATAAAATAATAAGAAAGCTCTGCCAAAGTGAATATCGTGCGTAGAGACGTGTCCGGCACCGCGATACAGCAGCCATCGCTAATCCCGTCTGTATTCTAGAATATGTAAACAAAATGACAGTCTTTAAGGGATTTACTCCAGTTCTTTTAGGAAAATCTCGCCGCTTCTATATTAAAGGGCTTTTTATGGAACCGTAATGCCTTTACTAAGCTCCTGTTCCTCTGTTATTGTCAGACACGGCCGCAACGTATATAGAAGAGCAAGAGAATGATCTGACACCGCCTCTGGAGCACTGTATAAGAACCAAGTAAGTTATTCCATGAAATCATATCCATTGTGTGTGTCCCCCCCAGCGGCTTCTGTGTATGTTGTGTGGATGTAGTTCAGCAATATTGGGAGCACTGCCTCTGCAGTATACATGTAAGCAGTATACATGTTTCTTCCCTAAGCGGTGTATAAAATGCATGCAGAACAATCCTATTGGGTTTATTTAATGGTTAAATGATTCCCTTTTCTCTGTAATAATAAAACAGTACCTATACTTGATCCCAACTAAGATATAATTACCCCTTATTGGGGGCAGAACAGCCCTATTGGGTTTATTTAATGGTTAAATGATTCCCTTTTCTCTGTAATAATAAAACAGTACCTGGACTTGATCCCAACTAAGATATAATTACCCCTTATTGGGGCAGAACAGCCCTATTGGGTTTATTTAATGGTTAAATGATTCCCTTTTCTCTGTAATAATAAAACAGTACCTGTACTTGATCCCAACTAAGATATAATTACCCCTTATTGGGGGCAGAACAGCCCTATTGGGTTTATTTAATGGTTAAATGATTCCCTTTTCTCTGTAATAATAAAACAGTACCTGGACTTGATCCCAACTAAGATATAATTACCCCTTATTGGGGCAGAACAGCCCTATTGGGTTTATTTAATGGTTAAACGATTCCCCTTTCTCTGTAATAATAAAACAGTACCTGTACTTGATCCCAACTAAGATATAATTACCCCTTATTGGGGGCAGAACAATCCTATTGGGTTTATTTAATGGTTAAATGATTCCCTTTTCTCTGTAATAATAAAACAGTACCTGTACTTGATCCCAACTAAGATATAATTACCCCTTATTGGGGCAGAACAGCCCTATTGGGTTTATTTAATGGTTAAATGATTCCCTTTTCTCTGTAATAATAAAACAGTACCTGTACTTGATCCCAACTAAGATATAATTACCCCTTATTGGGGGCAGAACAGCCCTATTGGGTTTATTTAATGGTTAAATGATTCCCTTTTCTCTGTAATAATAAAACAGTACCTGTACTTGATCCCAACTAAGATATAATTACCCCTTATTGGGGCAGAACAGCCCTATTGGGTTTATTTAATGGTTAAATGATTCCCTTTTCTCTGTAATAATAAAACAGTACCTGTACTTGATCCCAACTAAGATATAATTACCCCTTATTGGGGGCAGAACAGCCCTATTGGGTTTATTTAATGGTTAAATGATTCCCTTTTCTCTGTAATAATAAAACAGTACCTGTACTTGATCCCAACTAAGATATAATTACCCCTTATTGGGGCAGAACAGTCCTATTGGGTTTATTTCATGGTTAAATGATCCCCTTTTCTCTGTAATAATAAAACAGTACCTGTACTTGATCCCAACTAAGATATAATTACCCCTTATTGGGGGCAGAACAGCCCTATTGGGTTTATTTAATGGTTAAATGATTCCCTTTTCTCTGTAATAATAAAACAGTACCTGTACTTGATCCCAACTAAGATATAATTACCCCTTATTGGGGGCAGAACTATTCTATTGAGTTTATTTAATGTTTAAATGATATTTTAGTAGGCTTAATGTATGGTTGATCCAAACTATGGAAAGTCTCCTTATCTGGAAAACCCCAAGTCCTGAGCATTCTGGATAAGATGTCCCATACCTGTATATCATTATATATATATATCATCTTTAGAATTCAATCTTTATTTTGCTTTTCCAGCGGTGCCCGTTCCACACACATCCTAATCATTCACCGCTTGAGAGTCTCTGAGGTTTCTAATGGTTCCATAACACCTGCTGTTTGTAGCTTTGAGTCTATTTTCATAACAGGAAAAGTCAGAGTGGAGAAGGGCCAGTTGGGTGGGGTAGATGGACAGACACTGGGGCAAGGGACATTTCTGGATTCTCTCTGTTCTACATCCATTCACTACTTGGCAATGAGTGAACATGTATCCGTTCCTAATCTCCATATGTAAGTCGGTCAACCCAGTGAGCCATTAAAAGGATCCAGATGTTGTAGAACGGGAACAGAAATGGGGTCATTTGCTAATACATGTGCAGAGTGCAATTTCAGACACAAATCATTGTGTTTTTTACCCAGAATGCTGTTTTTCTTTGTAATAATCGCAGCATAATTGTGGGCACACTCCCAAGGACGCAATTTGAGCTGCGTCACCTCCAGAGTGCGGGTTCCAAACAGTGTTTGATTGTGATTCACTGGGTGCGTAAAGGTCCAGATCCGTTTGTTTAGAAAAAGTCTCCAAATGAGTGGATCTGGCCCTGATTTGGCCACTCACATTCTGGGCTGATACCATTGTTAGGCCTAGGGAGACCCATTGGACAATGACCGCATTTACTATATAAAGCACGATCGGGGCATCATCATTTATCCATTAAAGGAGAAGGAAAGGTAAAAACTCAGTA
The DNA here is from genome assembly GCF_000004195.4 of Xenopus tropicalis. Taxonomy (NCBI): domain Eukaryota; kingdom Metazoa; phylum Chordata; class Amphibia; order Anura; family Pipidae; genus Xenopus; species Xenopus tropicalis. Next base: position 8,309,985 of record NC_030682.2, read on the forward strand.
AGCTTTATCAGAAAGGTCTGTGTAAATACAGCCATAAGCACTCACAGTAATGCTCCACTGAGTCCTCTATCAAAAGAAACACAGGATTTCTTGTCTCTATTTTTGTAAACAGGATGTTCCAGTGTCTGACTTACTCTCTCAGAAACAGCCTTAATTCCCGGGGCTGGAGTCTGCGGAGTTCTCTTCTCTCCCCTGCTCCCCCTCCCACCAGAATGCTAAGAACTCCCTCCCCCACTCCTTTAGGAATGTGTAATCTGAGCTATAACGGCCAGACTGCAGGCAGGAAGCTACCTAAAATGGCAGCTGCTATCTTAAACAAAGGGAGAAATTTTCTAGGGCTGTTAGTCAGGTATGGTAATGGTTTCTGCAGAATAAATATAGGGTTCTAGGTGGCACTAATGTGGCTAATCTATTGGCAGTAAAATGCCAAAATGACTTTCCTTTAAGATCCCGGTTATGTATATCTTATATGAACCTAAGGAATGTCGCTTGAGCAGAGTGAATGATGGGATTGGATATCTCTGTTTTGCAGATGGAAAGGAGCAGTGATAGACTGGAACGGCACAGAACCCATCCTGTAGGCGCCCTGATGAGCAGCGATAAAGGGAAACCTCTGGCTGGAGCAGTCGTGGTGCCAGGAATCATGTGAGGGCATTCAGTGATTTCATTGGGCAGAACGGAGACCTCTGTCCCTCACATGACGTCACCGTGGGGCCTTTATTATTTTCTTCCGCAGAACTCATGTTTCCTAATTCCCCTCATTCTCCCATATGTTATTAAATTGCCTTTTTTCATCTTTTTAGCATGCTTCCAGAATGTTCTACTCTATTTACTGCTCATTTATTGGAGCAGAAGAATATTTATCCCTTGTGGTCTTCTGCTTCCAGTTCATGGCCACCACAAGTGGCAAAGAGAGAGCACTTTAAAGGTATCGATGTATATATTGTGAGCTGCTGAGCTCAGGAGCTGACACTTTTTCAAGAATTTGGATTTAGCTGTATGTTTTGGGCTTGGATTTGGTTCAACGGCACATTTGGGGGTTGATTTACCTTGAAATCAACTTTTAGTATAATGTAGACAATGATATTCTGAGACAATTTGCAATTGGTCTTCATTTTTTATTTTTTGTAGTTTTTCAGTTATTTAGCTTTTAGTTAAGCAGCTTTCCAGTTTGGAATTTCAGCAGCTATCTGGTTGCTAGGGTCTTGTTTACATAAGCAACTAGGCAGCGGTGTGAGTATGACTAAGTAAAAAGATAAAAAATTAAAAGTAACAATAAAATTGTAGCCCCAAAGTCTGAAAATGCAAGAGAAGCCAAATTCACCAAAACCAGTGTATTGTGAAGGGATACTGACATGGGGAAACATGTTTATTTCAAAACCCATCAGTTAATAGAGCTTCTCCTGCATTGTAATCTGTTTTTCCCATGGGGCTAGCCATATTCTTCATTTCCCAGGGTGCCACAGCCATGTGACCTGTGCTCTGATAAACTTCACTCACACTTTACTGCTGCGCTGCAAGTTGGAGTGGTACCCCACCCCCCTCACCCCCAGCAGCCAATCAGCAGAACAATGGGAAGGGAGCAAGATAGCAGCTCCCAGTAGGTATCAGAATAGCACTCAATAGTAAGAAATCCAAGTCCGGCTTGGGACTCCTCCAGTTACATGGGAGTAGGAGAAACAATAGGTTAGCTGAAAGCAGTTCTAATGGGTAGCGCTGGCTGAAAGCTCAGACTCAGGCACAAGGCACTGAGATGGCGCCTACACACCAATATTACAGCTACAAATACATTTGTTGGTTGAAGAATAAAAGGTTAAATGGCAGAGGGAATTATTTGCTGTGTAACGGTGTCATTTAGAGATAAACAGTGCCCCATAAAGATCATGACAGAATCCGTTCAAGTGGCAGATGTATGGCCTTTGATCCCTGATATTATCATTACCCATGGACATCTCATCCTTTGCCCCCCTAATCAGGGCAATGGGGCAATGTTGCAATCGGTATGGATATATTCTGTATATGGCCCGACTGATTTGGCTGCTCAAACTCATTGGGGTCAGTTTGTTCATTTGATGGGTGACTGTTGCATTCAGGATAAGGCTCCTTACTGGAATGTACAGGTTAAACAGTCGGTATAATGCTTGGGCAGTGATTGGAGGGGAGCACACAGATAAGGAACCTTCATTGACTTCTCTAGAACTCCATTGTGGGGCGGGCAGTGTAAGCAACAGCATCCCTTCTCAGCAGGAAGCACTTCCTATGTACAAATGATCGCGCTGTATTTGTTTGTATTGGCCACTTCACTCGTACCCAACTGCGAATAACTTGGATAAACCGAGGAAGCTGCTTTGTGCGCACAGAGGCAGTTGTCTTTTCAGCCCACATGAAATAACGTAGCCAAGCTGTAAGTGCATGAAGTCCGAGCTATTAATTAGCAGATTTAGCAAAATTTCACCATTTGATTAATGCACTTCTAAAAATCCTGTAGGAATGAATAGGAAGTGGCTTAAGTGACCGTTCTAATCTCACATTTTGATAACTTTGGTTGTAGTGTTACAGCGTTGCCGAAAATGTTGGTGCTTAAGGCTTGGGCCAGAACTAGGGTTGCCACCATTTTCCCCCTTAGATGCTGGCTTGTGTTTAGGGAGGGGTTACATCATGGGGCGGGGATTGGGTGTTTTGGGGGTAGGGAGTGGACATGTTGGGGGTAAGGAATATGTGTGTCAGGGTTGGCAAATTTGGATGTTGGGTCCGTGGAGAGGTCCTGTTCATTAAGAGCGGGTCAGGGGTAAATGTAGGGGGAGAAACTTAGGAAATAGGAGGAATTGCAAATTTACTGGCAATTATATTTATGGCCACCCATAGAGCATCAAACTTTCTATGGTATCTCGTCCAGCAGGACTTCATTTCATCATAGTCGGTCTGCAACAGATGGTACACGTAGATCTATCACTTTAAACCAGTAGTCATCGACCCGTGGGTCTGTCCCTCTAGGAATTTGAGGGTCAATACTATTGATGTGCGGGTCGGGCAGGATTGGCCCAACATCAACACTTTCTTTGCAGGTCAAGGACGGGTTCCGTCTGGGGTCTGCCCACCCCATCCACGACCTTACTATACCATACCTTCATCTCTGACAGCCTGTATTTATAGTTATAGATTTATTTATCTAATGAATACATATGTGGATACTCATGGACCACTCATGGGTTTGTGCCGACATCCACATAGATGGCCCAAACTCTGTGATCTGCCGACCCTAAAACCTTACTATACCCCCCTTCCACCTCTGGCAGCCTGTATTTCTAGGCGCACATCTGAAATGGAGGGGTGACTCCCGGGGTTGGGTCAGGAGTGGGCGGGTTAGAGTCAGGCATGGGTCCACCCACTACCCACCTTGCTGCCCCCTGAGCCACCGTACTGCCAAGTAGTGAATACAATGCAAGGTATTAAGAAACAGACCAACTAATTACCTCTATGAGCCACATTCATTGTCTGTTTTTTGACATTGAGCAAGGAGGATTAGTATTTCCATGTCTCGGCACGGAGGTCTAGAGCACGTGGAGTCACCATTGTGGCACCCACAGATAATGATAGATCAGTGGGTAATGTTTGTAATCATTAGTTTTTATTTGACTTTCTATGTATTTAGGTGCTTTCACTTGGCTGAGTAATACCATGAGTAATACCGTGAGTAATGCCATGAGTAATGCCATGAGTAATGCCATGAGTAATGCCATGAGTAATGCCATATGACACATTTTGCCAGAATTTATTGTTGGCAGAACAGACAGACTTGTGGGATAAGAAGTCGTACTCTTGGCAAAACACACGGAAAATGTTTAATGGCAGCAACCAAACCTTAATATTTTGCCATTTCTGTCTGCAACAAACAAATCTACCCTCCACCTGTTCATAACCAACTCACTAACCTGCTTACTATAACAAAGACCTGCCTCTGTTCTACAGACACAGCCTCAATAATGACTGCACTATATGCCGAATCATGATTATTCTCCAATACTAATAGACTTCCTTCCTTGTATATTAGATAAAAGAAGGAAAGAAAGCTGGCCCTTGATTGACACATCATAGACTTTGAAACCTTCATCAGATGTGAAATCCACTATATTACCAAAAGTATCAGGATACCTGACAGTCTAACATTTCATTCTCAAACCAAGGAAATGAATATAAAGTCCTTCCATTGCTGCTATAACTGCCCCTACTCTTCTGGGAAGGTCCCTCTAGATGTTGGAACATTGTGGGTGGGATTTGCTTGTGTTCAGCCGCAGAAGCATTAGTGGGGTTGGGCACTGATGTTAAGGATCAGGCCTGGGTCACAGTCATCATTCCACACCATCCCACTTGGTTCAGTTGGGTTAAAGTCAGGTCTGTGTGTAGGCCAGTCAAGTTCTTCCACTCCCATTTTAGCAAACCCTTTCCATATGTGCCTGTTTTTGTCCAAGGGAATATTATTACACTGAAGCACAAAAAAGAGCCGTCCCCAAATTGTTGCCACAACGTGAGAAGCCCACATTGTCAAGAATGTCATTGTAGCCTTAAGGTTGGGTTTCAATGGAAGCAGGAGCCCAAGCCTAAACCATGGGAAACAGCCCCAGACCATTATTCTTCCTCCACCATCAGCATTATACAGTCAAGTAGCTTGTGTTCTCCCAGTATCTGCCAAACCCTGACTTTTCAATCCATCTGCATCAGATGGTGAAATTTACTATATGACCAAAAGTATCAGGATTCCTGCCTGTCTAGCATCTCATTCCCAAACCAAGGAAATGAATATAAAGTCCTTCCATTGCTGCTATAACTTCTTCTGGGAAGGTCCCTCTAGATGTTGGAACATTGTGGGTGGGATTTGCTTGTGTTCAGCCACAAGAGCATTAGTGAGGTTGGGCACTGATGTTGGGGATCAGGTCTGGGTGACAGTCAGCATTCCACATCATCCCACTTTGGTTCAGTTGGGTTAAGGTCAGGGCTGTGTGTAGGCCAGTCAAGTTCTTCCACTCCCATTTTAGCAAACCCTTTCCATGTGTGCCTGGTTTTGTCCATGGGAACATTATTACGCTGAATCACAAAAAAGATCCTTCCCCAATTGTTGCCACAACGTGAGAAGCCCACATTGTCAAGAATGTTGCCTTAATGTAACCTCAAGGTTGGGTTTCAGTGTAAGCAGGGGCCCAAGCCTAAACCATTGAAAACAGTCCCAGACTATTATTCTTCCTCCGCCAAACTTTACCATCACCATTATACAGTCAAGTAGCTTGTATTCTCCCAGTATCTGCCAAACCCTGACTTTTCAGTCCATCTGCATCAGATGGTGAAATCCACTATATGACCAAAGTATCAGGATTCCTGCCTGCCTAGCATCTCATTCTTAAACCAAGGAAATGAATATGAAGTCCTTCCATTGCTGCTATAACTGCCCCCACTCTTCTGGGAAGGTCCCTCTAGATGTTGGAACATTGTGGGTGGGATTTGCTTGTGTTCAGCCACAGAAGCATTAGTGAGGTTGGGCACTTATGTTGAGGATCAGGCCTGGGTGACAGGCATCATTCCACACCATCCCACTTTGGTTCAGTTGGGTTAAGGTCAGGGCTGTGTGTAGGCCAGTCAAGTTCTTCCACTCCCATTTTAGCAAACCCTTTCCATATGTACCTGGTTTTGTCCATGGGAACATTATTACGCTGAAGCACAAAAAAGAGCCGTCCCCAAATTGTTGCCACAAAGGGAGAAGCCCACATTGTCAAGAATGTCATTGTGGCCTTAAGGTTGGGTTTCAATGGAAGCAGGAGCCCAAGCCTAAACCATGGAAAACAGCCCCAGACCATTATTCCTCCTCCACCAAACTTTAGCATCAGCATTATACAGTCAAGTAGCTTGTGTTCCGCTAGTATCTGCCAAATCCCAAATTTTCAGTCCATCAGTAAAATGCCATTTATTGCACCAGAGGATGTGTTTCCACTGCACCAGAGCCCAAATGGCAGTGACCATTACACTATTCCTGCCAATATGTGGCATCATAGATGGTAATATAAAGTTGGTTTGCCTCCGATCCTCCCAAGCTTGTGAGAACATCACTAAAATCGTTTGGAGTCTTTACTGGTGATGGATAAGATTTTGGCAGTCACTGCATACCTCTCGGACAAACTGGAGCCTAGTTAGTCATATGGGCTTTTAAGATGACCCATAAGAACACCAAGAGGTCTTGAACAACACCTTTTTCCTTTTGGAATCTCTTTCCCACATTATGACACACAAGCTTGGTACAATATTTGTATCACCGGCACCGAGTTGCTCCATGGCCTTTGTTTAATCGAACGTCATTTCATTGAATCCAAAGCAGCCTTTAGTTCTAATCAGCACATAACACATTTTCCATTTCCAGACATTATTCCCAGGCACAACTTTTTCCTAATGGAAGGCAAATTGTCTCTCAAAAAAGCGTTCATATATTTCATAATGCAGATTTCTGACGTCACGTGACGGCCTTGGCATTTGGGATGCCGCAGAGCGATTCGGAGACACACAGAATGAACAATACTCAGGGAGATTCATTTTTACTGAAGACCAACGCCTCTTCGAACATGAGTTGGACAGGACAAACTAAAACAATGTACTTCCTTCATTTTATTGCATTTTGTCTTCATCTGGTGCCAAGCGAGGCTGATGTAGGAAATCCCAATAATTAAGCGTTGATGTTTGTAACTGGGTTCCCATGAGAATCCGAGCTGACTTGTTACATTTGTTTGCTAGGAAGTTTCTTCTCGAGACCTGACCCGTAGGTCACGCGTAAATGACCATTTTGGCACAGGTTAAGTGATGGGGTTTTCACAAAATTTGACTGAATTCTCACAGCTTTTTGTGTTTGTCCCTGCTAATCGTTTTATATGGCACAGATTGAAGCAGGTCTGGGAATTCCAAACTGGAACCCTAATGGAAAGTCAAAAAAGTAAACTAACAGAGCTTCGAAGAAGAATCGTTGAAATACCTAAAGGGCTGCGCAAGTGTCACATTCAAAACAAAGAATGCGGCGTATTGTTTGTTGAATATTTTTGGACTGATACCTCATTTACTTTGCTCAGCAATGGCTTCTAGGGAATATTTTGTTTAGGTTATTATTGTAATAAGTGTGCTTTCCCATGGAACAAGAATCTTAAGTGGGTTGTGTTCAGTTGATGTTAACAGTAGGGGTGCACCAAATCCATTCTTTTGGGATTCAGCCGAACCCAAAATCCTTTGCGAAAGATTCAGCCGAATACCGAATCCGAATCCTACTTGCATATCCAAGAATTTGGATTCGGCCGAATCCTGATGAAAAAGGCCTAAACTTGGGCGAATCCTGGGTTTTGTGCATCCCTAGTTAACAGGCACGGTGGCAATAACTGAGTCCTGATTGCCAGGAGCTCTGTTCAACCAGGTGGCCTGAACTGCCACAGAAGCTAAAGAGTTGGATTGGGTTGGGCGGAAACCATGTTAATGGGCAAAATGTGTGGTTGGAGCTAAAGGAAAGAAACTGTTGGAAGTATCAGTGTCTTCTCATCTTTTATTTCTACCAATAGATCAGTGCCTTCTATATACAAGTTATTTTGTTTGGCATTATCATAGTGGAATTATTTTGGATTGCTCAAGGTCTGATTAATGAAGGAGAATAAAGATTAAACAATTCCAACTATTGGTCAGATCCATGCCAAGTCTTGGTTGGCCATCGCCAGTGGCCATCAGTCCTGCCCCTCCCGGGCCGAGTGGCTTTCAATAAATCAATACAAAAAAGATTAAGTAACCTTGTTATATTTATTGAAAGGTTCTAGAACCCTTATACAATGGCATATATAATGCAGCAGGTGGGTATAAATGGAGTCTCTGAACACTTGTTCCCACCTGAACGGACTACTTTGAAAATCTTCAATAAATAAAGGTGTTGGCCATGGGAATAAAATAAAATGACCAATAAATAGGCTGTTGCTTCTTAACTCTGCTCTTCAGGAAGGCACACTAAGTACTTTGCATGCCATTCATGTTAATAGCGTACGATGTTGAACAGGATATAACAAATTTGTGGAACTTGGGTTTTTTTTCACTGGAGCAAATTGACAAATCTCTCTGACCTACTGTACTGTGGTGCCAACCCCGACTGCTGCCAGCAAGTGCTGAATGCCAAATCCCAGCACAGACATCTCCCTTTGACTCAAATGTACAAGGGCTGTGGTGTAAAGCAGTGTACTGTAGCGTTTGAAGCTTCGGCTTCTGGGGCTTTGCTGCTTGTTGGTCGAAGAATAAAGTGCCAGTTGGCCGCTGTGCTGGAAGCACGAACAACAGAATAGCTCTGCCCGAGGCTGGACATCAGTATCCAGGTCACGCCATGTTGTTCCACAGAGAATAAAGTATGGTGGTTTGAATAAAGGGGTCTGTAACTCCCTTATAATTAGTATAGTATGAAATGATAACTTTATAACATCATGCAGGGGAGTAGTATGGCATTTAGGCCAAATAGGAGGCCAGGGATTGAGTTTTTGTGATGTCTTACTATGTAGGAGTCCTATTGAACAGGAGGCAATGCCATACCCTTTATACAGTGAGTGGGTTACAGACCCGTTGGTACCGGTAAGAGTGTAATCTGAAGGCTATTTAGTAAGAAGCTTTGCTGGGTACCCTGGGTGAGGAATCCACCAACATAGAGACTCTAGTGCCTGGACTTAAGCTGCCCATACATGTTCAGATTTCAGCCTTCTTCCGATGAACGTTCGGATATCGATCATACATTTAAATGAAACGATCAAAAACAAATATTTAGCCTGAAATTGTAGGATAAAGCCCTAAAAATAACAAATGGGAGGATGTTCTGAACATGAAATAGTCAGCAGGCACCAATCATACGAAAGTGACTTCCATTGTATGTCCCCTAAGGGTATCGGCAGATTTTATCCTTATTTGACCGAAATTTTCGACTGACCGATCGCCATGGTACGAAAATTATCGGGACAATAATTTGGAGCCCACACAGTCTGAAAATCATAGGAAACTTAGTTTTATATCAGTGCATTTATGGCCAGCTTCCAGTGTGTGTCCCAAAGGAAAGCCACTAAGGAGACCTGTCTTGGGTGTTGTTGGAACTCATGTGGTTACTAGAACCAAGGAACTGCTATGAATCCTGGATACTGAATATACTGGCGCCCATCTGATATGCACCCACTGAGCATAAGAACATACTCCCAAACAATGACCCCATTGATCACGGATTACTCCTGATTTACAGCCATGGTTTATCCCATTATTGATGCATTGCTGCTATCTTCTGATAATGTCGATGTTGGATTCTAAGAAAAAACTATATTTTGTGGATAAAAAACTTGCATTCTTCAGCTCTTTGCCTTCTGTTAGCCAATGAGATCCACTCTCTCAAGTTTTTAAAATGAATCTTTGATTAAAAAATGGGTGCCGTGTTTTCCAGAACCAACAATTATCAAAGAATCCAAAGCCTTTCAAAACCAATATGGCCCCTGTCAAAAGGTCACACGTCTTTTTTTCATGTTATTGTCATCGAACTGCAAGTGTCAAATCCTGCTGCCACAACCAATTACAGCTCCCCGACTTACGGGGCCCATCTGGCCCAACTAGTTCTCATGCCTGGAAACCTCTGCGCTCCATAGACGGACGGAAGTTTTTTGGGTTAATGCATCGTAGTGAAGTCGTTCATCCGGAAACTATAGTTTATTAACGGGGAGGCAGATTCATTAAAATGCACGATACAAAGGATTCATGGGAGCAGATAACGAGTTTCACAAAAGCGCCAGTTATTAAAGAGAATCATCGATTGTGCAAATATGTAGGGCAGAGCTAATGGGGCGGCGAGGGATTTTCTACAACATATCTGCAAAATATTGGTTGGGGCTGGTGGGGTTGAAAGAAAAATGGAGAATTATAACAAAGCAAAGAATTGGCGATGCGCCAAATCCAGAATTCTGCCAAATTCTAGCACATTTTGAAAGATTTGGAATTAGCAGAAACCTACGTTTTAAACCAGGACATGTGACTTTAATGCTCGAGACAACTGAATGCAACATATTTCTTTTGTTCACGGGTGATGCAACTTTTTAAGAATTTGAATATGCAAATTAGGGGGTTGGTATTCCGCTAATTGCTTTTCAAAGCCAGAAATCATACAACCACCAGAGACGTGCAGATCTGTGAAACCGCCGGCATTTTATACTCTAATAAACACCGGGGAACACACTTCGGCACATCTCCGATATGAGTGTGGGGTAGGGTTGCCACTTCTCCTGCCCGGGAACTCAGGTTAGGGAGGCGGTGCATGCCATCACATGAGTGGGGCTATGACGCAGGGATCTGCAATTGGCCAATCGTCGCATCAGTCTTAGAATCCTACTAGGTTTTCCAAATAAGGCCCTACCAAAAAACCTGTCTGACCGGGTCAAAACCGGAAAGGTAGCAACCCTAGTGTGGGGGTTAGGTGTTCAGCAACTTTTGGGAGTTAGAAAAGGGGGTTAGGATTGGGCAGGGTAAGGAGGGTATACTTAGCTGAGGAAGAGTCAGGCCTGCCACCCACCCACTAGAGGAGGAGTTGGTCGGCCCGAACCCACCCTACTTGCAGGTGTCATAAAAACTCTGATAAACACTTGATAGACATGGATGATTTTGATTGGAGTTGATGGTTGGTTGATTTTGATTGACATGGAGTTGATTTTATGACATTTCCAGCTCATCATTTGGGGATTCCAGGGGTGGGTTAAGACTTATTCTTTTACCCCAAAGGTCAGGACATGATTATCTCGAAATACTTGGGGTAACTCACCACCGCATCACATTGCCGTTAATATATAGAGAACCAAAGGAACTGGCAACTGAAAGACAACAGGCTGCCAATGAGAGGGCTCATATCAGTTACCCAATTTGATTGCCCAATGTGATTGTTACCAACCAGAGCACACAAAGTAGCCAGCCAATGAGATGCAGCACTTCTATATACTGTCTATGTCTAAGTAAAAAACAAATTCACATGACAAACTGTTCCACCATAATTATAGGCGAATACCGGACTGGACCTTTCTCAGCTGTATCTGCACTACAGAATATTTCCTATATATGATGGCGGCACCGGAGCGTTTGCTTATCTGGACGTAATCACTATATAATAATCACCAGTTGGGCCGACGTTCGTGTTTTTCTAACCGGTCACACAGGACTTCAGGGATTTGCCCTGAAACGCAGCAAGTCAACAAGAGGCCGTTCCAAAGCAAATGTAGGAGATTTGAGGTGCCGCTGTGCTGATTAATGGCTCCCCAGTCGGAGTGGCAAAGACGAGTGTTTCCTATTCCACTGGTGTTTGCTCAACTCCTGACCTTGTTCCTCCCCCGAGGGCACGAAGAATAGAGTTTAAAGTTGGTAACGGACGAGGATAGCACAAGCGCGAGCTGCGGGACAAACATAGGATATCGGAAACATAAACCCTCTGCCCCATGGGGAAGCTGCTTCTTTTTTGGTTTTTGCACATTTTGCCTTTGCCCCCCCCCAATCAATATTTTTACAACTTTTCCAATGATTCTTGACTTTGCCTTTTCAGAACATCTTTCTATCATCTAGAACCAGAGATGAGCCAATATGGAAGCTGTATAGTCAAGCCTTTCACCTCTAGCTCTAGAACCCAGACGGCCTAAAGACCCATGTGAAGAACAGAACTGGGGATCTAATCAGGACTTCTCTTTGATAAATGTTCTACAGTTGTCGGCTGATCTAACTGGAGAATTTTGCTCAAATTATGCGCCATGTTTTCCAAAACCTATCAAAGAGACCACCATCTTGGAAAAGTCCGGGTCAGCCATTAAGGATTGCTGGGGGCAAGGAGGTAGATGGTGATTGGCTGACATAAATTGGGATAGTATTAGAGGTGGAGCCTGGGCTATTACCCACTGAGGTTGCCTATTAGTAATGAGCGAAATTAGCCCACTTCACTTTAGCAAAAAAAATCGCGAAACTGTAAAAAGAACAAAATTTTGCTGAAATTTCTTCAAATGGGCACTTTTTAAAAAGTTCTTTTTCAGCACAAAAATACGTTTCATTTTTATTATTTCTAGATTATTAATTATTTTACTTTTTGTTCAGCAGCTCTGCAGTTTGGAGTTTCAGCAGCGATCTGGTTGCTAGGAACCAAATTACCTTAGTGACCAGGGAGTGGTTTGAATGAGAGACTGATATATAAACAGGAGAGGGGCTACATTCAAAAATAAGGTATAAAAAGTAACAATAACAAAACTGGAGCCTCACAGAGCAATCGTTTTTGGCTGCCGGGGTCAGTGACCCCCATTTGAAAGCTGGAAACGTCTGAAAAAAGAGGCCAATAATTAAGACTAAGTTGCTGAGAACTGGCCATTCTCTAACATACTATAAAGCCCTACTGCGACTTTAAGAACTTATTTTGAAGCCACATCAGTTTGCCTGGATGGCTTGTGTGTTGTCAATTTTATATCAGTCATAGTTCCCCTTTAGCACCCCCAGTCATAGTTCCCCCTTAGTCCCCCCCAGTCATAGTTCCCCTTTAGTCCCCCCCAGTCATAGTTCCCCCTTAGTCCCCCCCAGTCATAGTTCCCCTTTAGTCCCCCCCAGTCATAGTTCCCCTTTAGTCCCCCCCAGTCATAGTTCCCCTTTAGTCCCCCCCAGTCATAGTTCCCCTTTAGTCCCCCCAGTCATAGTTCCCCCTTAGTCCCCCCCAGTCATAGTTCCCCTTTAGTCCCCCCAGTCATAGTTCCCCTTTAGTCCCCCCCAGTCATAGTTCCCCCTTAGTCCCCCCAGTCATAGTTCCCCTTTAGTCCCCCCCAGTCATAGTTCCCCTTAGTCCCCCCAGTCATAGTTCCCCTTAGTCCCCCCAGTCATAGTTCCCCTTTAGTCCCCCCAGTCATAGTTCCCCTTTAGTCCCCCCCAGTCATAGTTCCCCTTAGTCCCCCCAGTCATAGTTCCCCCTTTAGTCCCCCCCAGTCATAGTTCCCCTTTAGTCCCCCCCAGTCATAGTTCCCCTTTAGTCCCCCCAGTCATAGTTCCCCTTTAGTCCCCCCCAGTCATAGTTCCCCCTTTAGTCCCCCAGTCATAGTTCCCCCTTAGTCCCCCCCAGTCATAGTTCCCCCTTAGTCCCCCCCAGTCATAGTTCCCCTTAGTCCCCCAGTCATAGTTCCCTTTAGTCCCCCCAGTCATAGTTCCCCCTTAGTCCCCCCCAGTCATAGTTCCCTTAGTCCCCCCCAGTCATAGTTCCCCTTAGTCCCCCCAGTCATAGTCCCCTTAGTCCCCCCAGTCATAGTTCCCCTTAGTCCCCCCCAGTCATAGTTCCCCTTTAGTCCCCCCCAGTCATAGTTCCCCTTTAGTCCCCCCAGTCATAGTTCCCCCTTAGTCCCCCAGTCATAGTTCCCCTTTAGTCCCCCCAGTCATAGTTCCCCCATTAGTCCCCCCCAGTCATAGTTCCCCTTTAGTCCCCCAGTCATAGTTCCCTTTAGTCCCCCCCAGTCATAGTTCCCCTTAGTCCCCCCAGTCATAGTTCCCCTTTAGTCCCCCCCAGTCATAGTTCCCCCTTTAGTCCCCCCAGCATAGTCCCCATAGTTCCCCTTAGTCCCCCCCAGTCATAGTTCCCCCTTAGTCCCCCCCAGTCATAGTTCCCCTTTAGTCCCCCCCAGTCATAGTTCCCCTTTAGTCCCCCCAGTCATAGTTCCCCTTTAGTCCCCCCAGTCATAGTTCCCCTTTAGTCCCCCAGTCATAGTTCCCCTTTAGTCCCCCCCAGTCATAGTTCCCCTTTAGTCCCCCCCAGTCATAGTTCCCCTTTAGTCCCCCCAGTCATAGTTCCCCTTTAGTCCCCCCCAGTCATAGTTCCCCTTTAGTCCCCCCCAGTCATAGTTCCCCTTAGTCCCCCCAGTCATAGTTCCCCTTTAGTCCCCCCCAGTCATAGTTCCCCTTTAGTCCCCCCAGTCATAGTTCCCCTTTAGTCCCCCCCAGTCATAGTTCCCCCTTTAGTCCCCCCAGTCATAGTTCCCCTTAGTCCCCCCCAGTCATAGTTCCCCTTAGTCCCCCCCAGTCATAGTTCCCCTTTAGTCCCCCCAGTCATAGTTCCCCTTTCAGTCTCCCCTCAGTCATAAGTTCCCCTTTAGTCCCCCCCAGTCATAGTTCCCCTTTAGTCCCCCCCAGTCATAGTTCCCCCTTTAGTCCCCCCCAGTCATAGTTCCCCTTTAGTCCCCCCCAGTCATAGTTCCCCTTTAGTCCCCCCCAGTCATTAGTTCCCCTTTAGTCCCCCCAGTCATAGTTTCCCCTTAGTCCCCCCCAGTTCTAGTTCCCCTTGTAGTCCCCCCCAGTCATAGTTCCCCTTTAGTCCCCCCAGTCATAGTTCCCCTTTAGTCCCCCCCAGTCATAGTTCCCCCTTTAGTCCCCCCCAGTCATAGTTCCCCTTTAGTCCCCCCCAGTCATAGTTCCCCTTTAGTCCCCCCAGTCATAGTTCCCCTTTAGTCCCCCAGTCATAGTTCCCCTTTAGTCCCCCCAGTCATAGTTCCCCTTTAGTCCCCCCAGTCATAGTTCCCCTTTAGTCCCCCCACAGTCATAGTTCCCCTTTAGTCCCCCCAGTCATAGTTCCCCCTTAGCCCCCCCATAGTTCCCCCTTTAGTCCCCCCAGTCATAGTTCCCCTTTAGTCCCCCCAGTCATAGTTCCCCTTTAGTCCCCCCAGTCATAGTTCCCCTTTAGTCCCCCCAAGCCATAGTTCCCCTTGAGTTCCCCCAGCATAGTTCCCCTGTTAGTTCCCCCCCAGTCAGAGTTCCCCTTTATTCCCCCCCAGTCATAGTTCCCCTTTAGTCCCCCCCCAGTCATAGTTCCCCTTTAGTCCCCCCAGTCATAGTTCCCCTTTAGTCCCCCCCAGTCATAGTGCCCCCTTTAGTCCCCCCAGGTCATAGTTTCCCCTTTAGTCCCCTCCAGTCATAGTTCCCCTTTAGTCCCCCCATGTCATAGTTCCCCTTTAGTTCCCCCCCAGTCATAGTTCCCCTTTAAGTCCCCCCAGTCATAGTTCCCCTTTAGGTCCCCCCCAGTTCATAGTTCCCCTTTTAGCCCCCCCAGCCATAGTTCCCCTTTAGTCCCCCCAGCCATAGTTCCCTTTAGTCCCCCCCAGTCATAGTTCCCCTTTAGTCCCCCCCAGTCATAGTTCCCCCCTTTAGTCCCCCCAGTCATAGTTCCCCCTTTAGTCCCCCCCAGTCATAGTTCCCCTTAGTCCCCCCAGTCATAGTTCCCCTTTAGTCCCCCCCAGTCATAGTTCCCCTTTAGTCCCCCCAGTCATAGTTCCCCTTAGTCCCCCCAGTCATAGTTCCCCTTTAGTCCCCCCAGTCATAGTTCCCTTAGTCCCCCCAGTCATAGTTCCCTTTAGTCCCCCCCAGTCATAGTTCCCCTTAGTCCCCCCAGTCATAGTTCCCCTTTAGTCCCCCCAGTCATAGTTCCCCTTTAGTCCCCCCAGTCATAGTTCCCCTTTAGTCCCCCCCAGTCATAGTTCCCCTTTAGTCCCCCCAGTCATAGTTCCCCTTTAGTCCCCCCCAGTCATAGTTCCCTTTAGTCCCCCCAGTCATAGTTCCCCTTTAGTCCCCCCAGTCATAGTTCCCCTTTAGTCCCCCCAGTCATAGTTCCCCTTAGTCCCCCCCAGTCATAGTTCCCCTTTAGTCCCCCCAGTCATAGTTCCCTTTAGTCCCCCCCAGTCATAGTTCCCCTTTAGTCCCCCCAGTCATAGTTCCCCTTTAGTCCCCCCCAGTCATAGTTCCCCTTTAGTCCCCCCAAGTCATAGTTCCCCTTTAGTCCCCCCCAGTCATAGTTCCCCTTTAGTCCCCCCAAGTCATAGTTCCCCTTTAGTCCCCCCCAGTCATAGTTCCCCTTAGTCCCCCCAGTCATAGTTCCCCTTTAGTCCCCCCCAGTCATAGTTCCCCTTTAGTCCCCCCAGTCATAGTTCCCCTTTAGTCCCCCCACCCCTAGCCCCAGTCATAGTTCCCCTTTAGTCCCCCCCAGTCATAGTTCCCCTTTAGTCCCCCCAGTCATAGTTCCCCTTTAGTCCCCCCAGTCATAGTTCCCCTTTAGTCCCCCCCAGTCATAGTTCCCCTTAGTCCCCCCAGTCATAGTTCCCCTTTAGTCCCCCCCAGTCATAGTTCCCCTTTAGTCCCCCCCAGTCATAGTTCCCTTTAGTCCCCCCCAGTCATAGTTCCCCCTTAGTCCCCCCCAGTCATAGTTCCCCTTTAGTCCCCCAGTCATAGTTCCCCTTTAGTCCCCCCCAGTCATAGTTCCCCTTTAGTCCCCCCAGTCATAGTTCCCCTTAGTCCCCTCCAGTCATAGTTCCCCTTTAGTCCCCCCAGTCATAGTTCCCCCTTAGTCCCCCCCAGTCATAGTTCCCCTTTAGTCCCCCCAGTCATAGTTCCCCCTTAGTCCCCCCCAGTCATAGTTCCCCCTTAGTCCCCTCCAGTCATAGTTCCCCTTTAGTCCCCCCAGTCATAGTTCCCCCTTAGTCCCCCCCAGTCATAGTTCCCCTTTAGTCCCCCCCAGTCATAGTTCCCCTTTAGTCCCCCCCAGTCATAGTTCCCCTTTAGTCCTAGCTTAATACTTAATACTTGGATTTAATACTTGAAGTGCAGGGGAGGCGCCGCTGCAGTAGAAGTGATATTTGAGTGAAGCCGAGCATTGTTTGCAGCCCCCCGGCGTCTGTGTGTGGGTACGGGGGGTTCCTTGTGGGAACGGCTGCTCCCTTCTCTACACGCAAACATTTCCACCTCTTGCCAAAATATTAATATCTGTCAACACTTTCGCCTTTCTTTCTATTATCAAACAATGCCAAGGACACAAATTATGACAAACCATTGTGAATATTGTGCACATTTCCGCTGCGCATACGCGGGGAAGGAACATAACGCGCTCAGTTCAGTCGGTTGCACTTGGGTGCCAGACAGCTCCTTTATGTGCAGGGTCCGACTTGGGTGCCAGGCAGCTCCTTTAGAGCGCCCTTATGTGCGACTTGGGTGCCAGACAGCTCCTTTAGAGCGCCCTTATGTGCGACTTGGGTGCCAGACAGCTCCTTTAGAGCGCCCTTATGTGCGACTTGGGTGCCAGACAGCTCCTTTAGAGCGCCCTTATGTGCGACTTGGGTGCCAGGCAGCTCCTTTAGAGCGCCCTTATGTGCGACTTGGGTGCCAGACAGCTCCTTTAGAGCACCCTTATGTGCGACTTGGGTGCCAGGCAGCTCCTTTAGAGCGCCCTTATGTGCGACTTGGGTGCCAGACAGCTCCTTTAGAGCGCCCTTATGTGCGACTTGGGTGCCAGGCAGCTCCTTTAGAGCGCCCTTATGTGCGACTTGGGTGCCAGACAGCTCCTTTAGAGCACCCTTATGTGCGACTTGGGTGCCAGGCAGCTCCTTTAGAGCGCCCTTATGTGCGACTTGGGTGCCAGGCAGCTCCTTTAGAGCGCCCTTATGTGCGACTTGGGTGCCAGACAGCTCCTTTAGAGCACCCTTATGTGCGACTTGGGTGCCAGGCAGCTCCTTTAGAGTGCCCTTATGTGCGACTTGGGTGCCAGACAGCTCCTTTAGAGCGCCCTTATGTGCAGGGTCCGACTTGGGTGCCAGACAGCTCCTTTAGAGCGCCCTTATGTGCGGCTTGGGTACCAGACAGCTCCTTTAGAGCGCCCTTATGTGCGGCTTGGGTGCCAGACAGCTCCTTTAGAGCGCCCTTATGTGCGGCTTGGGTACCAGACAGCTCCTTTAGAGCGCCCTTATGTGCGACTTGGGTGCCAGACAGCTCCTTTAGAGCGCCCTTATGTGCAGGGTCCGACTTGGGACCCATTGGGCGGTACAAGGGCCCTTGTGGCAGTAGTCCCAGTGGGCCCTGCACCTCCCCAGTCCGACCCCGGTCCCCTGGGGTTCCCTAGCTTGCCTATTATCAATGTGGCCATTCCAGGGAACCCCTTCTATTCTGTCCACCCCCTGGCCATACTGAGGGGTGCTACCCATTGCCCTCCATTCTAGGGGCACAGAAGGTTGTGTGTTGAGGTCAGGGCTGGAACTAGGGGTAGGCTGCCTTGGGCAAATCGAATAGAGGGTGCCAGGCAGGAGCCTCTCCATGTCATTACGCAGTGGGGGCAATGACCTATCGCATCACACCCAGGGACGAGAGGGCTGACCGGGTTACTTACGGCACCTGGTCGGCTTGGCCCACTCCTGGTTGAGATACAAGGAGCAAGTTCAAGTGGGAAAATGTGCAAAGCATGAAAGACATATCTCCCAAATATATGGGCTATACCAAAAGAATAGCCGTGCGACAAAAGAATAGACACAGGTGACAAAAGAATAGACGTGGGCGTCAAAAGAATAGCCGTGCGACAAAATAATAGCCGCAGGTGACAAAAGAATAGACGCGGACGACAAAAGAATAGCCATGAGACAAAAGAATAGACGTGGGCGTCAAAAGAATAGCCGTGCGACAAAAGAATAGTTGTGCGACAAAAGAATAGCCGTGCGACAAAAGAATAGTCATGGGCGACAAAAGAATAGCCGTGCGACAAGAATAGCCGTGCGTCAAGAATAGCCGTGCGTCAAGAGAATAGCCGCGTGCGACAAAAGAATAGCCATGCGACAAAAGAATAGCTGCGCAACAAAAGAATAGCCATGAGACAAAAGAATAGCCGCGGGCGACAAAAGAATAGCCATGCGACAAAAGAATAGTCGCAGGCGACAATTTTTTTGACGTGCAACATTTTTGCCGTTTCGCTGATTTTTCGCCGCTTCGCAGATCTTTTGAAGCTGAACGGGACAGATTCGCTCATCACTACTTATAATAAACATTCTCTTGTATCCTAAATGCCTAACGGCCACTGTATTGTCCCCTTATCTCCCAACTGGAATCCATTGGGTGCCACCCAAAGCAAACAGCGCAATGGGACTCATTTCCATCGTCTACACCAGTGCTGTCCAACTTCTGTTGTACTGAGGGCCGGAATTTTTCCGACCTACGTGGTGGAGGGCCGATAATGGAAGCCAGTTTTGACCACTCCCCTTTTTGAAACTGCACCCACTTGAAACCACACCCATGTTATCACATGACCATACCCATGTTAATGGTTGTAGTACAGCAAAAACCTGCCATACTCTGCCTGCCCTACCCTGCCTGTGTGTGCCATAATCTGCCTTCCCTACCCTGCCTGTGTGTGCCAGACTCTGCTTTCCCTACCCTGCCTGTGTGTGCCATACTCTGCCTTCCCTACCCTGCCTGTGTGCCATACTTGGCTGGTTTGTGCCATACCCTGCCTGTGTGTGCCATACTCTGCCTGCCCTACCCTGCCTGTGTGTGCCATACTCTGCCTTCCCTACCCTGCCTGTGTGTGCCATACTCTGCTTGCCCTATGCTGCCTGTGTGTATGGCACACACAGGCAGCATACAGTGACACAATGCTGGCACTGCTCCTACAGTCTGCACAATAACTATATATTAAAAAACTTTTTAATTGCAGTACCACCTCAGTATATGTCCTTTTTGTAGTGTGCAGGGATTATTTGTGGGTTTCTACTGCTCCTGAGGTGTGAACAGGTGAACAATGGGGGTGATTACAGCCTGAGCCTGAGGTGTGAACACTGCAGGGGGGGAACAATGCAGAGATTAAAAGGTGTGAACAACACAGGGAATTACATATTTAAACAATACAGCCTGATTACAGCCTGAATCTGAGGTGAGAACCATGCAGGGGGGCAGTTAATCTCAGTACTGATACCATTTAAAGCTTACACAAAAGTAAGCCATCAAAGCAGCCAGACAGGTGGGGGGCCACACACAGGCCCGGATTTGTGGAGAGGCCACAAAGGCCCGGGCCTAGGGCGGCAGAAGTTTAGGGGCGGCATGCCGCCCCGCCACAAGAACATTTTTTAATTTTGCTCCCATACGGAGCAGTCGGGACCTCTCCCCACTGCTCCGTATGGGAGTTAAAAAGAGCGTTCGCGCATGCGCTGGCGCTTTGCGCATGCGCAATGGGGAGCTGGCGCTTTCCGCATGCGCAATGGGGAGCTGGCGCTTTGCGCATGCGCACTGGGGGCGCGTTTGCGCATGCGCACTGGGGTGCGCGTTCGCGCATGCGCATGGGGGACTCCCACAGGGGCGGCCTCGGGGCGCACCAAAGACAAATCCGGCCCTGGCCACACAGAGGGGGGCCGCCAGTTGGACAGCACTGGTCTACACAATGACCATTTCACCCTCCGCATTGGACCCTCTGGGCCGCCGGATGCACTCAGCCTGAAACGACAGGAAAACAAAAAATAAACACGCAAACAGCAGGCGAAACCAGAAAGGAAGAGCAAAACGGGGCCCATTATCCCAGGGTGGAGCCGCTACTTCCAGCTCTCGTCTTGCTTTTAGCACCTTATCCTCTCCCCGACACCCTAACGTTGCCACCTCGGTGCTGGGCTTTGTGTCCATATCCTCCTCATTCCTGTTTACTTCCACCCATCGGATGTCTCACAATACGCGGGTTATTATGCCTGTTGTATTTTTACAACTCATTGTAAAGGAAGCATTAAAAAATGAGGGAAGCCCGTGCCATTTTGTTTAAGCACCTCGAGTAATGTATTTGGGCAAAAAAGAAAATATAGAAGGTCTGTATCTCCAGATAAGGAGAAAGGCAAACAGAGGCGAAGAAAGGGCCTGTCGCGGGGCCGAAGGATTTCGTTGTTATGGAGTGACAGTTAGTGAGTGCAAATGAGCCGGGCGCCATTCTGGGAGCGAGGAGAAGCCTGGAAGGAAAACAATCGGCTCATTAATAAAAGAAGAAATGTGGCCAATGCTAAGCAACTGGGAGACAAGGGAGGCTCGGAGCAAACAGCCAAGGGCTTCACGGAATTGGTCGCCGGCCAAACAGGCACAGGGGGATCATTACCACATCGAGTGGCCTCCACAAAGTGACAGTGGCCTTCGGCTGTTTCCCCTTGGGGGGGGTGGGGGGGACAAACATTAGGGCAATCTGATGTCACTGATCAGGAATGTAAGGGGGGATCAAACACGCTTAGGGTATGCCCAACTGGAGCTGTGGGAGCCCGGCCAAGCGAGAGAGCAGCGCTTGTTCACATGAGAACGTAACGCGAGGTGCCACCTCTGTGAGTGGGAATGAGGCCGGTGCATCGTAATGAGAGGGTAGTGAGTGTAGAACTACAAGTACCCACACTTCTGCCTGTCATTCCCCCCAATATTCCCTTTGTCTTCTCTCTTGTCTTCCCAATAATGTCACCTACTTGTCCACCGCTACCTGCGCCTCCTCTCTTCTACCTGCGTCTCCTCTCTTCTACCTGCGCCTCCTCTCTTCTACCTGCGTCTCCTCTCTTCTACCTGCGCCTCCTCTCTTCTACCTGCGTCTCCTCTCTTCTACCTGCGCCTCCTCTCTTCTACCTGCGTCTCCTCTCTTCTACCTGCGTCTCCTCTCTTCTACCTGCGCCTCCTCTCTTCTACCTGCGTCTCCTCTCTTCTACCTGCGCCTCCTCTCTTCTACCTGCGTCTCCTCTCTTCTACCTGCGCCTCCTCTCTTCTACCTGCGCCTCCTCTCTTCTACCTGCGTCTCCTCTCTTCTACCTGCGTCTCCTCTCTTCTACCTGCGCCTCCTCTCTTCTACCTGCGTCTCCTCTCTTCTACCTGCGTCTCCTCTCTTCTACCTGCGTCTCCTCTCTTCTACCTGCGCCTCCTCTCTTCTACCTGCGTCTCCTCTCTTCTACCTGCGCCTCCTCTCTTCTACCTGCGCCTCCTCTCTTCTACCTGCGCCTCCTCTCTTCTACCTGCGCCTCCTCTCTTCTACCTGCGCCTCCTCTCTTCTACCTGCGCCTCCTCTCTTCTACCTGCGCCTCCTCTCTTCTACCTGCGCCTCCTCTCTTCTACCTGCGCCTCCTCTCTTCTACCTGCGCCTCCTCTCTTCTACCTGCGTCTCCTCTCTTCTACCTGCGCCTCCTCTCTTCTACCTGCGTCTCCTCTCTTCTACCTGCGCCTCCTCTCTTCTACCTGCGTCTCCTCTCTTCTACCTGCGCCTCCTCTCTTCTACCTGCGCCTCCTCTCTTCTACCTGCGCCTCCTCTCTTCTACCTGCGTCTCCTCTCTTCTACCTGCGCCTCCTCTCTTCTACCTGCGTCTCCTCTCTTCTACCTGCGTCTCCTCTCTTCTACCTGCGCCTCCTCTCTTCTACCTGCGCCTCCTCTCTTCTACCTGCGTCTCCTCTCTTCTACCTGCGTCTCCTCTCTTCTACCTGCGCCTCCTCTCTTCTACCTGCGCCTCCTCTCTTCTACCTGCGCCTCCTCTCTTCTACCTGCGCCTCCTCTCTTCTACCTGCGCCTCCTCTCTTCTACCTGCGTCTCCTCTCTTCTACCTGCGCCTCCTCTCTTCTACCTGCGCCTCCTCTCTTCTACCTGCGCCTCCTCTCTTCTACCTGCGCCTCCTCTCTTCTACCTGCGCCTCCTCTCTTCTACCTGCGTCTCCTCTCTTCTACCTGCGCCTCCTCTCTTCTACCTGCGCCTCCTCTCTTCTACCTGCGCCTCCTCTCTTCTACCTGCGTCTCCTCTCTTCTACCTGCGTCTCCTCTCTTCTACCTGCGTCTCCTCTCTTCTACCTGCGCCTCCTCTCTTCTACCTGCGCCTCCTCTCTTCTACCTGCGCCTCCTCTCTTCTACCTGCGTCTCCTCTCTTCTACCTGCGTCTCCTCTCTTCTACCTGCGTCTCCTCTCTTCTACCTGCGCCTCCTCTCTTCTACCTGCGTCTCCTGTCTTCTACCTGCGTCTCCTCTCTTCTACCTGCGTCTCCTCTCTTCTACCTGCGTCTCCTCTCTTCTACCTGCGTCTCCTCTCTTCTACCTGCGCCTCCTCTCTTCTACCTGCGCCTCCTCTCTTCTACCTGCGCCTCCTCTCTTCTACCTGCGTCTCCTCTCTTCTACCTGCGCCTCCTCTCTTCTACCTGCGCCTCCTCTCTTCTACCTGCGCCTCCTCTCTTCTACCTGCGCCTCCTCTCTTCTACCTGCGCCTCCTCTCTTCTACCTGCGTCTCCTCTCTTCTACCTGCGCCTCCTCTCTTCTACCTGCGCCTCCTCTCTTCTACCTGCGCCTCCTCTCTTCTACCTGCGCCTCCTCTCTTCTACCTGCGCCTCCTCTCTTCTACCTGCGTCTCCTCTCTTCTACCTGCGCCTCCTCTCTTCTACCTGCGCCTCCTCTCTTCTACCTGCGCCTCCTCTCTTCTACCTGCGTCTCCTCTCTTCTACCTGCGTCTCCTCTCTTCTACCTGCGTCTCCTCTCTTCTACCTGCGCCTCCTCTCTTCTACCTGCGCCTCCTCTCTTCTACCTGCGCCTCCTCTCTTCTACCTGCGTCTCCTCTCTTCTACCTGCGTCTCCTCTCTTCTACCTGCGTCTCCTCTCTTCTACCTGCGCCTCCTCTCTTCTACCTGCGTCTCCTCTCTTCTACCTGCGCCTCCTCTCTTCTACCTGTGTCTCCTCTCTTCACCTTGGGAAACGAGGCTTTGTACGATAGTCGGTGTGAGTACTGTGGATTGATGAGGTGACCGATATTGTATATGCTTTGGATATCGGTCGTCTAGTCAATCGGGCGAGACAAAAGATTTTGATTGGGCGCCATTGAAGGATGGATGAAGTGATTGCAAACAGATAAACCTGCCCTACAACTTGCACACAACTGACCATCTGAGCTGGCTATTTGCAGGCTCCTCTATTAAACTGACATTTTGAAAAAAAATGGTAACATTTTACGTATAAAAACCTGCCCCAATCCATCACCATACGTATATTTTACCAATCAGGTTGGGTTATAACACTGCCGGTATATACATATACACAGAAGGATAAAGAAGTAAAATACCCCAGATATTCCTATATTTAAAACAGGGATACAGAGTAGGACTATTCACTATGGAATGTGCCAATATATCAATAATATTTTCTAATACCTATTGCCGACAATATCCAACGCGTTTCACATTCCTGCGTTTTTCAAGAACGCCCCCATAGCGTCACATTTACTCATATACCAATCCTAATTAATTAACCCAATTGGAGTTGGAATTATAATGGGCTAATTAGGATTGGTATATAAGAGTAAATGTGACGTGATGTGAAAAAGCGCAGGGGCGCGAAACGCGTTGAATATTGTCCCTAATAGGCCGATCCTACCTGCATGCAATGTTTTATACGGCTGCTCCAATGACATTTTGCTATAATAAACGAAGTGAGCAGCAGCGAGGGCATTAACACCCCATTTATTACTGTTTTTGTTGGGTTGTTATCCTCCTCCTTCCAACTGCCAGTTCCTTCCAACAACAGGATAACAAGTGCCGGGGCTGTAAACTCCTTCAGGGTTTATTAGTTCTCTTTAAAAAAAAGCTCTGAACCCGTTACAAAATCCTTCACCCAGTCGACACGGACTCCCCAGCAACACGAGCGAGGGGCATAATGGGCCCCACATAGGTATTGTTGCCCCGGGGCAGGGCAGCCCATAAATCTGCATGGGGAGATACAATGGCTGCTTGTGTGGAAGCTCATCTTTGGGGCTGCAGTTTATTTTGCGGCCCCCGTGAATGGATTTACATGGATCCCGAGCTGCGGGGCCCCCTGTGGGGAAAGGGTTCATTAAGTAGCGAAAGAATTGCGTTTTCTTAATGGTTTACGACAAATCTGGGGTTTATAACTGCATCCAATCAGGCTCCAATGCCGACATTCAGGGGCCCGTTATACGACCGTTTCAGTTTTGTCTCGAAAAATTTGAGATAATGCAAAGTATTTTATTGGAAAATTTGAGAAACGAACAAACGTTCGAGATTTATATAAAGGAATAGAATAATCAGTGACAGCCTGTCCTTGACACATTTTCAAGGGGAAGTAAATCCCCTCATTGGTTTCTATTTCACCCAGTTTCAAGGGGAAGTTAATCCCATCATTGTTTTCTATTTCACCCAGTTTCAATGTGAAGTTAATCCCATCATTGTTTTCTATTTCACCCATTTTCAAGGGGAAGTTAATCCCATCATTGGTTTCTATTTCACCCAGTTTCAAGGGGAAGTTAATCCCATCATTGGTTTCTATTTCATCCAGTTTCAAGGGGAAGTTAATCCCATGATTGTTTTCTATTTCACCCATTTTCAAGGGGAAGTTAATCCCATGATTGTTTTCTATTTCACCCATTTTCAAGGGGAAGTAAATCCCCTCATTGGTTTCTATTTCACCCAGTTTCAAGGGGAAGTTAATCCAATCATTGGTTTCTATTTCACCCAGTTTCAAGGGGAAGTTAATCCCATCATTGGTTTCTATTTCACCCAGTTTCAAGGGGAAGTTAATCCCATCATTGGTTTCTATTTCATCCAGTTTCAAGGGGAAGTTAATCCCATGATTGTTTTCTATTTCACCCATTTTCAAGGGGAAGTTAATCCCATCATTGTTTTCTATTTCACCCAGTTTCAATGTGAAGTTAATCCCATCATTGTTTTCTATTTCACCCATTTTCAAGGGGAAGTTAATCCCATCATTGTTTTCTATTTCACCCAGTTTCAAGGGGAAGTTAATCCCATCATTGGTTTCTATTTCACCCAGTTTCAAGGGGAAGTTAATCCCATCATTGGTTTCTATTTCACCCAGTTTCAAGGGGAAGTTAATCCCATGATTGTTTTCTATTTCACCCAGTTTCAAGGGGAAGTTAATCCCATCATTGTTTTCTATTTCACCCAGTTTCAATGTGAAGTTAATCCCATCATTGTTTTCTATTTCACCCATTTTCAAGGGGAAGTTAATCCCATCATTGGTTTCTATTTCACCCATTTTCAAGGGGAAGTTAATCCCATCATTGGTTTCTATTTCACCCAGTTTCAAGGGGAAGTTAATCCCATCATTGGTTTCTATTTCATCCAGTTTCAAGGGGAAGTTAATCCCATGATTGTTTTCTATTTCACCCATTTTCAAGGGGAAGTTAATCCCATCATTGGTTTCTATTTCACCCAGTTTCAAGGGGAAGTTAATCCCCTCATTGTTTTCTATTTCACCCACTTTCAAGAGGAAGTTAATCCCCTCATTGGTTTCTATTTCACCCCTTTTCAAGGAAAAGTTAATCTCTAGGATGTTGCCCCCAGTGGCTTCAAAGCAGGGGATTTTTTTCTGGCTTGGTGGCAATTTTTGGTTGCATAAAGACCATGTGTACTGCCAGACAGTATATTTATATGTTGGTCACAGGTGAAAAAAGTTGGGGACCCCTGCTTTAGGGTAATTAGTAGTGCCGAACAGAATGTGGAAGATGGCAGTAATTCAAATGCCAGTTCTCATCTCCTGCTAATATTATTCCAAGTCTTTCATGTCTCCTACAGAGCAACCCATGTACAGGGTATGAGGGTGGCGGTACAGTCGGCCTGCAATGGTGGGGGCATCACTCATTTTGCTTGAAAACCCTACTCCTACTTATCAGGTCTTTCTTTTCCTACCTCAGAGCTAGAGTTGCCACCCTTTTCTCCACTAATACGGGCCTTTGGGTTGGGGGCGTGACATGATGCCATTTGGGGGTGGGGCTATGGTATAACTGGCAGGGAAATGGGTGGGCTGTGTGGGGGAAAGGTGGATGGGGCTAGGGAAATGGGCAGACTGTTGGGGTTATGGGCGGAGCAGAGGCGGGCCCATAGTTGGGTGATCGGCAGTGGAAAGGGTCAGGGAAGGGAGGGATTTGTAGACCATTACCAAATACATTGCCAGTAAAATTTTTATACCAGTGCCGACCTTAACTGGTGATTTACTGGCTAGGCTGGTCATATACTGGCAACCCAACTCTATGCTCTTTTGCATTTCTTGGGAAGGAACTGTGGGACAGTGTGTTTAGTAAGACAAGATGGTCCCAGTGACATGTTATTCTAGGTCTGTACAACCTGCCCCCTTCAGCTGATGAACACCTTCTATTTCGGCTGAAGGGGATGCTGGGAGCTACAGTTAAACAAAGATGGGCTGCAGGTTGCTACATAGACTTTATATAATGTGGCCCCAGTCCCGGCTATTATACAGCGTTTATTGTACTGGTCCCAATACATTACTAGATACCAAATATTCTCCATTTCCAAAATATTTTGAAGCTCATCAACGCCTCATTAGCGCTACAGAAAGCTATATTTAGCGCTCCATTAAATACTCGTTATGTGATATTTCCTATTGCTGGTCAAGGGTACGTCTGAGAAAGGAAAAAGGAAGGAGTCTAACGGTAATCAGAGCAGCGTCTTGCCTACTTTGCGTAATTTACCTCAACACTCCTTTGTTTATTTCGCTTTTTAATCCTTTAGGGGTTCTTGAGAATGTAACGATCTACGCACGGCGGATATTCCGCAGGGACCCTGTGTTTTCAGTAAAGGACGAGCAAATCACCTGAGGATTCTTTCCGCCGGCGGCCAAGGTGGGGCCGGAATGACCTTGTATCATTAGGAACTTGACTTTCCATCCATGTGGGTTGCTATAGTGACGACGGCTTTAAAACTCATTAGCAGGGTCATAATTAGTTTATAGGGTTCCCTAATGGGAGAACGTCCCTTGCACTCAGTCCGCTAGTCTGGAACGGCCGGATACATTCGCGGACAATCTGTTTGGGCATAAGGCTGGGGCAATACAAATAATGGGTTTGCCATGGCATCAATTCAGAGGTGCCCAGGGGGCAATTGTAGGAAAGCAGGTAGGGTATTTCTTTCTAAGGACGTGGTTTCTATATTACGGGACTGGTGCCCATTGGGGGACTGAAGAAGGGAGCAGCGGGGCTCATTAGTATGAGATTTAGGAGGGAGAGGGCGCATTTATTGCCATTGCTAGATTTGCCGTGAAGACCAGTCTAAGACACGAACCCTTGGAGCGTTCATTGGAACACTCCAAGCCTATTTTCGCTAAATTTTTTCGACGTTTGCACGACTTTTTGGAAATCGTAAAGGTTTCGCCGCTGTTTACAATTGTTCGGTACGAAAATTTTGCAACTTTCCGATGGCCAATACTATATTATCGTGTCTAATACGATTTTTTTCGTAAGCATTTTCGTGATATTTGCGATCTTCAGAAATGATTGTATCCAATCCGAATTTATCCCGTTCACGATCCGAACTCGTGTTTTCATGAATCGGCCTTCCCCTGAGTAGCCTTCCCCTTGGAAACGACTCTAGGGGTGTTCAGATTCGAATTAGGGTGACTTTTGGGGAAGATTTCTAATTAAGGTGACCTTTGGGGAGTTTGAGAATATTATCAAAACTATTACAGGGTATTTGTTCTGATCATGTTTTCGTGGCAATATACAAACTAAGGGGGGAGGCTGAGCAAATGGGGATGAAGCAGAAGCTGATTATGGAGTATTAATGGCACAGTGGCTAAGGCAAGGGGTTTAGTGCCCAGTAATGGCACAGCGGCTAAGGCAAGGGGTTTAGTGCCCAGTAATGGCACAGCGGCTAAGGCAAGGGGTTTAGTGCCCAGTAATGGCACAGCGGCTAAGGCAAGGGGTTTAGTGCCCAGTAATGGCACAGCGGCTAAGGCAAGGGGTTTAGTGCCCAGTAATGGCACAGCGGCTAAGGCAAGGGGTTTAGTGCCCAGTAATGGCACAGTGGCTAAGGCAAGGGGTTTAGTGCCCAGTAATGGCACAGTGGCTAAGGCAAGGGGTTTAGTGCCCAGTAATGGCACAGTGGCTAAGGCAAGGGGTTTAGTGCCCAGTAATGGCACAGTGGCTAAGGCAAGGGGTTTAGTGCCCAGTAATGGCACAGTGGCTAAGGCAAGGGGGTTAGTGCCCAGTAATGGCACAGCGGCTAAGGCAAGGGGTTTAGTGCCCAGTAATGGCACAGGGGCTAAGGCAAGGGGGTTAGTGCCCAGTAATGGCACAGTGGCTAAGGCAAGGGGTTTAGTGCCCAGTAATGGCACAGTGGCTAAGGCAAGGGGTTTAGTGCCCAGTAATGGCACAGTGGCTAAGGCAAGGGGTTTAGTGCCCAGTAATGGCACAGTGGCTAAGGCAAGGAGTTTAGTGCCCAGTAATGGCACAGTGGCTAAGGCAAGGAGTTTAGTGCCCAGTAATGGCACAGTGGCTAAGGCAAGGGGTTTAGTGCCCAGTAATGGCACAGGGCTAAGGCAAGGAGTTTAGTGCCCAGTAATGGCACAGTGGCTAAGGCAAGGGGTTTAGTGCCCAGTAATGGCACAGTGGCTAAGGCAAGGGGTTTAGTGCCCAGTAATGGCACAGTGGCTAAGGCAAGGGGTTTAGTGCCCAGTAATGGCACAGTGGCTAAGGCAAGGGGTTTAGTGCCCAGTAATGGCACAGTGGCTAAGGCAAGGGGTTTAGTGCCCAGTAATGGCACAGTGGCTAAGGCAAGGGGTTTAGTGCCCAGTAATGGCACAGTGGCTAAGGCAAGGGGTTTAGTGCCCAGTAATGGCACAGTGGCTAAGGCAAGGGTTAGTGCCCAGTAATGGCACAGTGGCTAAGGGAGTTTAGTGCCCAGTAATGGCACAGTGGCTAAGGCAAGGGGTTTAGTGCCCAGTAATGGCACAGTGGCTAAGGCAAGGGGTTTAGTGCCCAGTAATGGCACAGTGGCTAAGGCAAGGGGTTTAGTGCCCAGTAATGGCACAGGGGCTAAGGCAAGGGGTTTAGTGCCCAGTAATGGCACAGTGGCTAAGGCAAGGGGTTTAGTGCCCAGTAATGGCACAGTGGCTAAGGCAAGGGGTTTAGTGCCCAGTAATGGCACAGTGGCTAAGGCAAGGGGTTTAGTGCCCAGTAATGGCACAGCGGCTAAGGCAAGGGGTTTAGTGCCCAGTAATGGCACAGTGGCTAAGGCAAGGGGTTTAGTGCCCAGTAATGGCACAGTGGCTAAGGCAAGGGGTTTAGTGCCCAGTAATGGCTTCGGTGTCATTGCTTGTGGCCTTGGGCAGGTTCATTTTGCCTCTGGCACCAAGCAAAAAAAGAAAAAGGTTATCTCTAGGGTGCAAGAATTCAATGTGCCTTGACGACTGTGTGCGCAACACTGTTACGTAGAAATAAATCATTAATACTAGCTGGCCAGGGCAGGCAGGGATGGTCAGCAAGTTACTCATCCAAGTACAGAAGGAAAGGACAATGGAATTCCAACGTGGGCCCAGTAAGAGATTGTGATCCCTTATTCACAGCCAGAACCCGACCTCTGAGCCAACTTCTGCGTTTGCAACTAATGATGCCAAAATGTGCCTTTTTTATTATCTCTGTTCCCTTGGAGAGAGCTTGAATGTGACAAACCTGTTTGCTTTCATCTTCCTCTGCATTGACGGCACTGGGATGTCCCAGTAAGGTCCCAAACTGTATGTATTGGGCACAAAACATTCCTGGAATATAGAAATTAATTCTAAAGTTCTGTCGTTTTGGACATTTGTCCCCAAGAACCACAGTACCAGGCACCCCCTCTCCCTGTGCATTGTTATATTATCCCTCCTTCAACGCTACTCATTACAGACCCATTATTCCAGGGGCTTCTTCCAACCTAAGAACCTGGTCCTCCTGAACTTGTTGTTGTATCCACCTTTTTGCAGAAAGAGAGTACTCAGTTCTGCCCCATTCTCTAAACAAATTAGCAGATTCCCAACCAATTAGATCTTTGGTTCTTAAGGTCCCCATACATGTTAAGATTTGCTCGCTTGGCGAGATCGGCAAGCGAGCGGATCTTCACCCGATATCCCCACCTACGGGTGGGCGATATCAGGGAGAGTGTAGGCTAATTTGATCGTTTGGCCCCAGGGCCCCAGGGCACTCGCCAAGTGAGCGAATCTTAACGTGTATGGGGACCTTAAGAACCAAATATCTAATTGGTTGGAAATCTGCTAATTTCGAACCAATATATCGAATTATATTGGCGGCAATGGGGCAGTCGGTTCAGGGACCTCATCAACGAGCCGATGCAGTCCCCGATCCGACTGAATTTTCTAACCTGGCTGATCGATATCTGGCCAATTTCAGGCCCCGCGTTCCTGCCCCTACACAGGCCAATAGCTGCCGAATCGGTCCAAGGGACCCATATCGGCAGCTACAATCGGCCCGTGTATGGGGGCCTTTACACTGTGAGGCTGGCTTTCCAAGAAAGACAATAAACAAATGGAAGTGGATGACCATCATGGACCTCAGTTTGGGTAAAATGTCTATGGAACAATTTTTTGCTGTGCCATTGGGTAATCCTAAATATAAAACTGCCATTTTAAAGTACTAAGGGCCGCCCCCCTGGGATCATAGGAGTCACAGTGCACACAAACAAGCCAAGGCACACATACATGCTAGGCCCCATCAGCCAATGAATGGGCAGAGTTCTGCCTTTTGCTCCCACACTACTTCCTGTTACAGTTAGAGCTGCATCACTTCCTGTCAGCTGATCTCTGAGGGGGCACACAGCCCATCACTAAATGGCGGCTCAAGGGAAAGGATGTAAAAGGGCAATATTTACTGATATATATATATTCCAGTTTGGAATCTGCTGGTTACGTATTCAGGAGAAATGAAGAATAAACGCAGTTGCTTCACCAGAGACTAATGAAATAGCCGAGACCCGTAGCCGTTGGGGGGCATCGGTCAGCCATGTTTGATAAGAACGTTCCCTAAGCGCAGATTTGGCTACAAACATCCAAACAAATCCCCGTAGAGACATGAGCGGCTCCCGCGGGTTCGCACCGAGGGAAACTGGACTGAACAGTCATAAACCAAAAATCACAAGAGATAAAAAGTCCTAAGAGGGGAAGAACATTCCTCCTTTATAGAGACATTCCTCAAATTAATCTCCCTCCACCCAAGGAGCAGCAATAAAAAGAGAGTTAAACTTCACAGCGAAACAATATTATTACTCTCCGGGGCAAAGCTCCCCCAGGTAATGGACCTAAGGATCATACAGCATCTTCATTAAGCTGAGGGATTGGGGGCACAGGGGCATTTGTACCTTAATCTTGGAATATTTAATGTTATTAGAACAATAAAGATCAGTCGCACTAATATCTGAGAAATAGTCCCTTCTGAAGCCGGACCTTCTTCCAGACTTTTATCCCATGGAATTTGCTATTACTGGCGGCAATTTAGAAACAAAGGAAAATATATTTACTTGCGAGTGAGATTTTTCCCATCGGAAGAGAATTGTTTCTGGCACAAACGGCACTTGGGTTCCATTTGAATTCATTTTGTTTGGAAGTAGAACGCTGGAGAACCTGCTCAAAGCTTCGCCTCGGGGCAGCGGAACAGTTCTAGGCGACAAAATGTGCAATAAAATTCCTACAAATGCATGAAAATATTGTGCAAAGAAGAATAAATATTTGACTAAACGTTTAGCGGGACGTCTCTTCTTTCATTACACAGAACTGCTTCCCTGTCTAATAGATGCACGGAACTAGGGATACACGGAATCCAGGATTCGGTTCCGGATTCGGCCTTTTTCAGCAGGATTCAGCCGAATCCATGGTCCTGGCCAAAGCGAATCCGAAAAATCATGTGACTTTATTTCACATAAACACTCCTCTTTTACGGTTTCAAGGTTCTTTTTAACGCCTCTCAAGCTTCATTTTAGGATCTGGATTCGGTTGGGTATTCATCCGAATCTTTGACGTAAGGATTCAGGGGTTCAGCCGAATCTCGAAATAGTGGATTTGGTGCATCACTATTATTAGGAGCTCATGTTATTTGATGCCAGAAGCCACTCCTTCCACTTCCACTTTGCTTGGCGCCAATGTGTCCGTCCCACCTCCTATCCCAACTTGCAATGAGTGTATTGATGAAGGGGAACCCTGGAGCTACTGTCACCTTCGAGTTGGTGGTGATCCAGGTTATCTACAGCAACCAGGAATGAACTGCGAATGAGAAGCAAATCTATTTGCACCAAAATAGTGAATTCTGGGTAAAAAAAAACTTGGCAAATTAAGTTAATGACCCTTAATATTTGGTAACACATTCCACTTTGGTCATCAGAGGTCCCGTTTTAGTGGTTTTTGGATGAAGATTAGTGAGGGAGTGAAGGTTGAATCTGTCCTGTTCACAATTCACAAAATGCATTGAAGTCAATGGGCGACCATTTTTTACCACGTGACTTTCACGAGACTTTCACTCACTCGCTAATGAGGGTATCAGGCCAATCATGGCTGCTTCCATTGTGGTCTCACCCAAACAGCTACATACCCAGGGCTCTTTCTACTTTCCTTCTCCCTAACACTTGGACACGTCTATAAGGATTAAGGATCTTTCCGTTAATCTGTTACGGTAATTTCCAGTTGAGAATAGATAATAATGGATAATGATCTTTAGAAAGTTAATCTTTTTAGATTGATGGCCTCCAGACAAAAAGATCCAATAACCCCAGGACCTATAGCAGCGGTTTTCAACCTGTGGGTCGGGACCCCTTTGGGGATCGAACAACCCTTTCACAGGGGTCGCCTAAGACCATCGGAAAACACATATTCCTGATGGTCTTAGGAACCGAGACACCGCTCCTCTATGGTTGGGGGTCACCACAACATGAGGAACTGTATTAAAGGGTCGCGGCATTAGGAAGGTTGAGAACCACTGATCTATAGGGTCTTATACTGGGGTCTTTCTCTCTGGGGTTCTTGTATTTGTAGAGCAGGGTAGGTAGACTGTCAAACTGGTCAACTGCCAACCTGTGGTTCTTGACTTCTCAAGAACCACAGGTTGGCAGTTGACCAGTTTGACAGTCTACCTACCCTGCTGTACTATTGGGGTTATTATCTATGCCCTGTTCTTGCCCCTCTTTTTTATCTTCTTAGACAATCCCCCAACCCATACTGTCTCTCAAACTTCTTTGCTTTCTTCCTATGGCTCTTGGGGGTTGGTCCTTTAGATATGCTCTTCCAACCCCACCCCCCCCCCCCCCCCCCCCGGGCAGGGATCAGCGGCAAAATTATCTTTGTGTTCAGAGAATTTCCATGTGCAACAAATAAGAAGACGGAGCTTTGACTTTCATTTTCAGGGTGGGGAATAATTAGAGGGAGCTCCAGCCTTCCTGAAACGGAACTACATTTAGAAACACGGCTCAGTTTGTTCTTTGGTGGCAATGTACTCAAATCTATGGGAAGCGACCTATATATATATATTTATAACCTGTAATTAGCGCGTATGTTTTATCTGTCTTGTAAGTAAACTACTCGATCTTCCTCTTCAAGTTTCAGCCTTCAGAAACCCACCAACTGGTCTACACACACCCATCTGCCTTCAGCTTTGCGCTTGGTCTCAGTTCCTCACATCGGAAGGTGGTCGTAAGGTCCCTTTATCAATAAATACTAAGCAAAGGCAATGTTAAGAGGAATCATATTTGCGGTCAGAATCTCAAGGACAGTGTGGAGACTGCATGGGGATTGGCAGACCCTGGCATCTGTAACAGTGCCCATACACTGGCATGTACTGGCCACTGGTTGGGTTGGTCTTTATTGACCTGAAATAACCGTGTTGGTTCACTGATCAATATCAATTAAAATTGTTTGGATAATAATCGGACTGGGCAGGCTGCGAATGTTCGGTGCCGGCTGTAGCTGATTGAACTAAACAGGCCCACCTTGTGATCTCTGTGATGGCCAATAGGGACAAACACTCATCAGCCCAATTCTTATTAGGTGTCTATGATGCCATCATATTATTTTCCTTCTTCTCTTTATTTCTTCAGTATTCATTCTTTCCTTTTGTATCTTCTTAACTCGCCTTTTGTCCTTTCTCTTCCATCCCACCCTCCACCATTCATGGTGCCTCCTATCTTCTCTGCCTCCTTTTCCTGCCCTTACTGTAAGCAGAACTGTGGTCTACCATTGACCTCTTTCACAATAATGACCTTCATCTTCAACTGTATCTACAGTTGGCTCTGTGGGTGGCTCCTGATAGCTACTGTTTTCTGTTCGAAGTTGCCCTACGACCCAACAGGCCACTTTTACTTTGAACAAAAGTCCAAATAAGTATCTCTGTGTCTCCAGTTGAATTATCTCCATAACTTTACTCCATTACTCCATAACTTCCCTTGCCCTATTTATATATTTTCCTTAAGCAAGCCATACATGGGTCAGACGTGATCAACAGTTGCCTGATGAGTACATCGATGGCCACATGAGATCCTTGGTCAGTAGAATTCTGAACCATATTCTTAAAGAGCCTCCACTTGTTTCTTGACCAAGGCCAAGTCACCAGTTAATGTCTGCTTCTATATGGACCCTTGAAAAGACTGATGTCACCTTAACTTGTCCCATATCTAGACATTTAGATGGACCCAACCTTGTTCTGACACGATGGAACCCCATAGAACCTCAATGGAAATAGGGGTGGCAATGGTCTATTAAAGCCAAGTGACACGAGGAGATACTTGTTGAGGGGAATGCCTATGTGTGAATATGGAGATTTGTTTTTCATTAGGGGCTTATGGAAAGAATCTAGATACAAAATAATATCCAGGAACCCATTAACCCACATGAAAGAGCTGATAGTACATTCCGTAACCTTTCGTGCTATTTACTTGCAAACCTTGTTGAATACCAGGAAGAGCCGCACTGAACGGCTTCTTTGATTCTATTTTCTGTGTCACGGACAATGGGCCGGCCCAATATATTTCTGATATCTCACTCATGACAGCCACGTTGTTGCCAAAGAGAACCTGGCCCTTGCCAAATATCTACAGATTCAAGAACTTTCCAATTGTTCCTCTAGATAAAACCTGACCGTGCGCCTATTGTTTTGATTGAGAAAAAAATGCCTTTGTAATTCCCTCCCGTGTGTGTGTTGGCCGGCTGCGAGTGTGCGGGAACGGCGGATTCAGGAAATCCCAGTGGCCGACTCTACTGATGACATTTTTAGAAGTAGAAAATGATTTAGAGCGCTTGCCTGCGGCCCTGGAAACAGGCTCAGGGCTAATATCCTTATATGTTAGTGTATGGGGCACATTATTTATATATGTCTTCACATTTGCCCCTAGCAGCTCCCCATCTTGGATCTTGTTAGGCCATTTATTGTGTGTCAGTGGCACTGCACATGCTCAGTAATGAGCACATTTTTTTCACCAGGTATTGATTCACTGTGAAATTCCTCATTTCACCATTGGCTCATTTTTTCGCAAAGCTGCTGTGAAAATTTGACCACCCCAGCCCCCCTAAGTTTGCCCATAGCCTGTACAGAGAGATACCATAAAACTATGGCACATAGGGATTCCCCTGTACTAAGCACAATTCAGCAGGAACAGCCCCCTAAGTTTGCCCATAGCCTGTACAGAGAGATACCATAAAACTATGGCACATAGGGATTCCCCTGTACTAAGCACAATTCAGCAGGAACAGCCCCCTAAGTTTGCTCATAGCCTGTACAGAGACATACCATAAAACTATGGCACATAGGGATTCCCCTGTACTAAGCACAATTCAGCAGGAACAGCCCCCTAAGTTTGCTCATAGCCTGTACAGAGAGATACCATAAAACTATGGCACATAGGGATTCCCCTGTACTAAGCACATTTCAGCAGGAACAGCCCCCTAAGTTTGCTCATAGCCTGTACAGAGAGATACCATAAAACTATGGCACATAGGGATTCCCCTGTACTAAGCACAATTCAGCAGGAACAGCCCCCTAAGTTTGCTCATAGCCTGTACAGAGACATACCATAAAACTATGGCACATAGGGATTCCCCTGTACTAAGCACAATTCAGCAGGAACAGCCCCCTAAGTTTGCTCATAGCCTGTACAGAGAGATACCATAAAACTATGGCACATAGGGATTCCCCTGTACTAAGCACATTTCAGCAGGAACAGCCCCCTAAGTTTGCTCATAGCCTGTACAGAGAGATACCATAAAACTATGGCACATAGGGATTCCCCTGTACTAAGCACAATTCAGCAGGAACAGCCCCCTAAGTTTGCCCATAGCCTGTACAGAGAGATACCATAAAACTATGGCCCATAGGGATTCCCCTGTACTAAGCACAATTCAGCAGGAACAGCCCCCTAAGTTTGCCCATAGCCTGTACAGAGAGATACCATAAAACTATGGCACATAGGGATTCCCCTGTACTAAGCACAATTCAGCAGGAACAGCCCCCTAAGTTTGCTCATAGCCTGTACAGAGAGATACCATAAAACTATGGCACATAGAGATTCCCCTGTACTAAGCACAATTCAGCAGGAACAGCCCCCTAAGTTTGCCCATAGCCTGTACAGAGAGATACCATAAAACTATGGCACATAGGGATTCCCCTGTACTAAGCACAATTCAGCAGGAACAGCCCCCTAAGTTTGCTCATAGCCTGTACAGAGAGATACCATAAAACTATGGCACATAGGGATTCCCCTGTACTAAGCACAATTCAGCAGGAACAGCCCCCTAAGTTTGCTCATAGCCTGTACAGAGAGATACCATAAAACTATGGCACATAGGGATTCCCCTGTACTAAGCACAATTCAGCAGGAACAGCCCCCTAAGTTTGCTCATAGCCTGTACAGAGAGATACCATAAAACTATGGCACATAGGGATTCCCCTGTACTAAGCACAATTCAGCAGGAACAGCCCCCTAAGTTTGCCCATAGCCTGTACAGAGAGATACCATAAAACTATGGCCCATAGGGATTCCCCTGTACTAAGCACAATTCAGCAGGAACAGCCCCCTAAGTTTGCCCATAGCCTGTACAGAGAGATACCATAAAACTATGGCACATAGGGATTCCCCTGTACTAAGCACAATTCAGCAGGAACAGCCCCCTAAGTTTGCTCATAGCCTGTACAGAGAGATACCATAAAACTATGGCACATAGGGATTCCCCTGTACTAAGCACAATTCAGCAGGAACAACCCCCTAAGTTTGCTCATATAACAAGCTAGAATAGCTGTGGTTCAGAGTACATTTTTTAAAAAAACATTTTGTGCAGTAGGATAATATTACAATGTGCAGTGGCACAGCACCACGAAACGCGTCAAGCGTATGGTCCTGGTTTTATACATGCATAACATGTTTTTAAAGGACTGAATAAATATTGATTTTTTATATACAGTGGCGTTTTGGATTTCTCCGTACATTGTTTCTTGTTCTGGCAGATTGATGTGCTGTCCGGGTGTCAGTAGGTGAGCAGAGACAGAGCGGTAAGTGATTCTAATTGTTCAAGAAATTCCAAAAACAAGACAATTACTCACTATAACGTGTTGAACTGTTCCTTTCCGTGTATCCGAACAAAAGCTATGGGGCATGTGTATAAAGCCCCTACATACAGGGAAAAACCATTTGCGCATTTACACTGTAGGATAAAGGCCACATACACAGAGGTGATTTCACATTAATTAACACAGGAAATTCCAAATGAGCGTAAATACGTAAGTGGCACATTGGGCCCTTTAGAGAGTCCCGGAACACTCCGTGTATTTATCCCTACTGGGTGGGGGCACCCACAAACGCACAGAGAATCTTCCAAAAATTCTTTCCCAGAATACCCTGCACCCTAATAGGAAAGTTAACCATTTAACCATGAAATAAACCCAATAGGGCTGTTCTGCCCCAATAAGGGGTAATTATATCTTAGTTGGGATCAAGTACAGGTACTGTTTTATTATTACAGAGAAAAGGGAATCATTTAACCATGAAATAAACCCAATAGGGCTGTTCTGCCCCAATAAGGGGTAATTATATTTTAGTTGGGATCAAGTACAGGTACTGTTTTATTATTACAGAGAAAAGGGAATCATTTAACCATTAAATAAACCCAATAGGGCTGTTCTGCCCCCAATAAGGGGTAATTATATCTTAGTTGGGATCAAGTACAGGTACTGTTTTATTATTACAGAGAAAAGGGAATCATTTAACCATGAAATAAACCCAATAGGGCTGTTCTGCCCCCAATAAGGGGTAATTATATCTTAGTTGGGATCAAGTACAGGTACTGTTTTATTATTACAGAGAAAAGGGAATCATTTAACCATTTAATAAACCCAATAGGGCTGTTCTGCCCCCAATAAGGGGTAATTATATCTTAGTTGGGATCAAGTACAGGTACTGTTTTATTATTACAGAGAAAAGGGAATCATTTAACCATGAAATAAACCCAATAGGGCTGTTCTGCCCCCAATAAGGGGTAATTATATCTTAGTTGGGATCAAGTACA
The DNA here is from genome assembly GCF_000004195.4 of Xenopus tropicalis. Lineage (NCBI taxonomy): Eukaryota > Metazoa > Chordata > Amphibia > Anura > Pipidae > Xenopus > Xenopus tropicalis. Next base: position 8,349,104 of record NC_030682.2, read on the forward strand.
GGTACTGTTTTATTATTACAGAGAAAAGGGAATCATTTAACCATGAAATAAACCCAATAGGGCTGTTCTGCCCCAATAAGGGGTAATTATATCTTAGTTGGGATCAAGTACAGGTACTGTTTTATTATTACAGAGAAAAGGGAATCATTTAACCATTAAATAAACCCAATAGGGCTGTTCTGCCCCAATAAGGGGTAATTATATCTTAGTTGGGATCAAGTACAGGTACTGTTTTATTATTACAGAGAAAAGGGAATCATTTAACCATTAAATAAACCCAATAGGGCTGTTCTGCCCCAATAAGGGGTAAGTATATCTTAGTTGGGATCAAGTACAGGTACTGTTTTATTATTACAGAGAAAAAGGAATCATTTTTTAAAATTTGAATTATTTGCTTATAATGTAGTCTATGGGAGATGGCCTTTCCGTAATTTGGAACTTTCTGGATAACGGGTTTCCAGATAATGGATCCCATACCTGTATGAGAGATAACCTAAAGTTTTTTTTATTATTTTGATCATTTTATGTAGGGTGGGGAGAGGAAAAGGAAGTTGGTTAGTCTGGAACAAACCATCTGGGTGGGTTATTGAATCTAGTTGACTAGTCTGGAACATAACATCTGAGTGGGTTAACAAATCTAGCTGGCTGGTCTGGAACATACCATCTGATTGGGTTATTGAATCTAGTTGACTAGTCTGGAACATACCATCTGATTGGGTTATTGGATCTAGCTGGCTGGTCTGGAACATACCATCTGATTGGGTTATTGAATCTAGTTGACTAGTCTGGAACATACCATCTGATTGGGTTATTGGATCTAGCTGGCTGGTCTGGAACATACTATCTGAGTAGGTTATCACATCAAGAAGGCTAGTCTGGAACATACCATCTCTCCTCTTTCCCCCTCCCATCTCTCTTCTCTCCCCCTTCCATTAGAATTCGCTACCAGCAGCCAGAGCTGCAGCAGGGAAGCTACTGAGACCGAGCTAAAATGGCAGAGAAAGTTTCTAGGGCTGTTACTCAGACAGGTAAAGCTTTCTGCAGAATAAATATAGGGTTCTAGGTGGCACTATTGTGGCTAATCTATTGGCAGTAAAATGCCACAATGCCTTTCCTGAAACATCTAAGCCACACTGACTACTCAGACCCCTGCAGGTTGCGTTTATTCAAACCTCTGGAAAACAAGCGTCGGGGGGATAATGGGAAAGTGCACGTGCGGATGAAGAGAAGGAGTTGTTCTTGGCTCCCAGGACTCCGGGCCAGTTCCTTGGCAAAGTGCAGCCTGGAAAAGTGCAATTTGTCAGGTCTCCGCCCAATGCCATGTGTGTGAGGTAAAGCCCCAGCCACTTGGCATCCGACGCACGGACTCTATGGAACAAATTGTGGTGCATTAGTCAGAAAGGCAAGAAACCCCTAAGTGTCAGCGGCCGCAAATACCTCCGGCGCGTCATGTGGGGGGGTATAAATAGTATGAGAGAAGGAAAAAGGCGCGGGCTGTGCTGGTATATAAAGCCGTTACCCTGGCACAGGTGCCCACCCCATAACAAATACGTCTCCCTGGCACCTCCACTTATTATTATACTGTATATGAGCTGCCCATTAACCCTTTCCCTGATTCTGTTTCAATCTTCACTGCATGAAAAATGCCTGCTAATTCACTGCAGCCCGACAGGCGAAGGGTTAATGCATCAACGATTCCTTCCCCCGTGGGAAACGATAATTACGGAAACATCCGTGTCACAGACGGTGTCGCTTTGTGGCCAGTGATATATATATATCTGATAGCACTGGCAGTCAAAGGGTTAAGAACCACAATACACTTACGTTTCCCTGCTGAATTGTGCTTAGTACAGGGGAATCCCTATGCTGCCATAGTTTTATGGTATCTCTCTGTACAGGCTATGAGCAAACTTAGGGGGCTGTTCCTGCTGAATTGTGCTTAGTACAGGGGAATCCCTATGTGCCATAGTTTTATGGTATCTCTCTGTACAGGCTATGGGCAAACTTAGGGGGCTGTTCCTGCTGAATTGTGCTTAGTACAGGGGAATCCCTATGTGCCATAGTGTTATGGTATCTCTCTGTACAGGCTATGGGCAAACTTAGGGGGCTGTTCCTGCTGAATTGTGCTTAGTACAGGGGAATCCCTATGTGCCATAGTTTTATGGTATCTCTCTGTACAGGCTATGAGCAAACTTAGGGGGCTGTTCCTGCTGAATTGTGCTTAGTACAGGGGAATCCCTATGTGCCATAGTTTTATGGTATCTCTCTGTACAGGCTATGAGCAAACTTAGGGGGCTGTTCCTGCTGAATTGTGCTTAGTACAGGGGAATCCCTATGTGCCATAGTTTTATGGTATCTCTCTGTACAGGCTATGAGCAAACTTAGGGGGCTGTTCCTGCTGAATTGTGCTTAGTACAGGGGAATCCCTATGTGCCATAGTTTTATGGTATCTCTCTGTACAGGCTATGGGCAAACTTAGGGGGCTGTTCCTGCTGAATTGTGCTTAGTACAGGGGAATCCCTATGTGCCATAGTTTTATGGTATCTCTCTGTACAGGCTATGGGCAAACTTATTTTGTTTATTTTTGTTCAGGCTTTTGCATTACCCGTTACTTTGCAGCTGGAAAGAATTGGTGGCCACGTGCCAAGAGGCACGTAAGGACCACTGAGCAATATGCGAGGATCATGGAGGGCAGGTCAGTGGCAGAAGCTGTGCTGAGGGTAAGAGTAACGCAGACCAAATGTACAGCCGCCTTGTGCTGCCAATCAAGCCCAGTAAGTACAGCACGCTGCCCTGGGGCAGTCCTACGCCCGTGTTAACCCCTGACATGCTGTGGAGGAAACAGAGGGCTGATTCCCAAAAATAACCAAGGTACTTGTTAATATAACCCAGTGATCTTCCATTAAGTAATGACTCAGACTCTTTATAAATTAGATTGTAAGCTCACTGGGGCAGGGACTGATGGGAATGGGATAGGGACCTTAGATTGTAAGCTCACTGGGGCAGGGACTGATGGGAATGTGATAGGGGCCTTAGATTTGTAGCTCACTGGGGCAGGGACTGATGGGAATGGGATAGGGACCTTAGATTGTAAGCTCACTGGGGCAGGGACTGATGGGAATGTGATAGGGGCCTTAGATTGTAAGCTCACTGGGGCAGGGACTGATGGGAATGTGATAGGGACCTTTAGATTGTAAGCTCACTGGGCAGGGACTGATGGGAATGTGATAGGGACCTTAGATTGTAAGCTCACTGGGGCAGGGATGATGGGAATGTGGGAGGGGCCTTAGACTGTAAGCTCACTGGGGCAGGGACTGATGGGAATGCTCACTGGGGCATGATGGGAATGGGGGGGGCCTGATTGGAATGGGGCCTTAGATTGTAAGCTGGGGGGCATGGGGACTGATGGGAATGTGATAGGGACCTTAGATGTAAGCTCACTGGGGCAGGGACTGATGGGAATGTGATAGGGACCTTAGATTGTAAGCTCACTGGGGGCGGGACTGATGGGAATGTGATAGGGACCTTAGATTGTAAGCTCACTGGGGCAGGGGCTGATGGGAATGTGATAGGGACCTTAGAATTGTAAGCTCACTGGGGCGGGGACTGATGGAATGTGATAGGGGACCTTAGATTGTAAGCTCACTGGGGGCAGGGGACTGATGGGAATGGGATAGGGACCTTAGATTGTAAGCTCACTGGGGCGGGGACTGATGGGAATGTGATAGGGACCTTAGATTGTAAGCTCACTGGGGCAGGGACTGATGGAATGTGATAGGGGACCTTAGATTGTAAGCTCACTGGGCAGGGGCTGATGGGAATGGGATAGGGACCTTAGATTGTAAGCTCACTGGGGCGGGGACTGATCGGAATGTGATAGGGGCCTTAGATTGTAAGCTCACTGGGGCAGGGGCTGATGGGAATGGGATAGGGACCTTAGATTGTAAGCTCACTGGGGCAGGGACTGATGGGAATGTGATAGGGACCTTAGATTGTAAGCTCACTGGGGTAGGGACTGATGGGAATGTGATAGGGCCCTTAGATTGTAAGCTCACTGGGGCAGGGACTGATGGGAATGGGATAGGGGCCTTAGAGTGTAAGCTCACTGGGGCAGGGGCTGATGGGATAGGGCCCTTAGATTGTAAGCTCACTGGGGCAGGGACTGATGGGAATGGGAAAGGGACCTTAGATTGTAAGATCACTGGGGCAGGGACTGATGGGAATGGGATAGGGACCTTAGATTGTAAGCTCACTGGGGCAGGGACTGATGGGAATGGGAAAGGGACCTTAGATTGTAAGCTCACTGGGGCAGGGGCTGATGGGAATGTGATAGGGACCTTAGATTGTAAGCTCACTGGGGCAGGGACTGATGGGAATGGGAAAGGGACCTTAGATTGTAAGCTCACTGGGGCAGGGGCTGATGGGAATGTGATAGGGACCTTAGATTGTAAGCTCACTGGGGCAGGGGCTGATGGGAATGTGATAGGGACCTTAGATTGTAAGCTCACTGGGGCAGGGGCTGATGGGAATGGGATAGGGACCTTAGATTGTAAGCTCACTGGGGCGGGACTGATGGGAATGTGATAGGGACCTTAGATTGTAAGCTCACTGGGGCGGGACTGATGGGAATGTGATAGGGGCCTTAGATTGTAAGCTCACTGGGGCGGGACTGATGGGAATGTGATAGGGACCTTAGATTGTAAGCTCACTGGGGCGGGACTGATGGGAATGTGATAGGGACCTTAGATTGTAAGCTCACTGGGGCGGGACTGATGGGAATGTGATAGGGACCTTAGATTGTAAGCTCACTGGGGCGGGACTGATGGGAATGGGATAGGGACCTTAGATTGTAAGCTCACTGGGGCAGGGACTGATGGGAATGGGATAGGGACCTTAGATTGTAAGCTCACTGGGGCAGGGACTGATGGGAATGGGATAGAGACCTTAGAGTGTAAGCTCACTGGGGCAGGGGCTGATGGGAATGTGATAGGGCCCTTAGATTGTAAGCTCACTGGGGCAGGGACTGATGGGAATGGGAAAGGGACCTTAGATTGTAAGCTCACTGGGGCAGGGAGTTGCAGTGAGTAAGTTACACGTATGTGTATGGGGAGTGAGTCTGTGAGTAAATCAGTAACTGGGGAAGGTGGGGGAGCCGGCAGGAGTAACTGGCAGTGAGACTGGGATGCGGCTGCTCCTTCCTCCCTTTGTGCAACCCCCCCTCTCCGCCTACAGACCCCCCCGGCCCCTATAAATATCCCCCCGGCTCCTCTCTCCCTCAGACCCGAGCCCATAGGGAAGCAGCACAGAGAGGGAGAGGATGGCGAGTGAGCTGAAGAAGAAGGCTTTCTGGCGGGCAGTTATTGCCGAGTTCCTGGCCATGATCCTGTTTGTGTTTATCAGTATTGGCGCTGCCCTGGGGGTGCAGTACCCCATACCCGCCGACGCCGCCAACGCCACCAACACCGACACTCGCCAACAAGACATCGTCAAGGTTTCCTTGGCCTTTGGACTGGCCATTGCCACGTTGGCTCAGAGCGTTGGCCACATCAGCGGAGCCCACCTCAACCCAGCTGTCACCCTGGGCTGCCTGCTCAGCTGTCAGATCAGCATCCTGAAGGCTCTTATGTACATTATTGCCCAATGCCTGGGCGCCGTCGTGGGCACCGCCATCTTGTCCGGCATCACCACCCAGATCAGCAACAACTCACTGGGGCTCAATGGGGTAAGTACCCCCAAGTCTCATTGTGTACCCATCTGTATATGGCCAGCTGGCACCTACACATTGTCATTGGTCAGGTCTGTCAGTCTGTCTATCTATCTATCTATCTATCTATCTATCTATCTATCTATTTATCTATCTATCCATCTAGATAGATAGAGAATGGGTGACCAATAGCAGCTGGTTTATAGGCCCCTCCCATGCTCAGTGCTGGCATAAATGCACCTACATGTGCCCAGTTATGGCTACAAGCCCCCCAATCCAAGATAATCTCTTTGTAGTCCAAACTCTTCTTAGTGGGGCATAATAGGACCTGTGGCCCTGGGTCCCTGCAGAGCATAATTGTTCTATTGGTGGAAAGAGTTGGGCAGAGTTGGCCAGAGAGATGGACAGAGAGTTGGGCAGAGTTGGCCAGAGAGATGGACAGAGAGTTGGGCAGAGTTGGCCAGAGAGATGGACAGAGAGTTGGGCAAAGTTGGCCAGAGAGATGGACAGAGAGTTGGGCAGAGAGTAAGGCAGAGTGTTGGGCAGAGAGTTTGGTAGAGAGTTGGGCAGAGAGTTGGGCAGAGAATTGGGCAGAGTAGGACAGAGAGTTGGGCAGAGAGTAGAGCAGAGAATAGGTCAGAGTTGGGCAGAGAGTTGGGCAGAGAGTTGGACAGAGAATAGGGCAGAGTTGGGCAGAGAGTAGGGCAGAGAGTAAGGCAGAGAGTTGGGCAGAGAGTTTGGTAGAGAGTTGGGCAGAGAGTTGGGCAGAGAGTTGGGCAGAGAGTTGGGCAGAGAGTTGGGCAGAGAGTTGGGCAGAGAGTTTGGTAGAGAGTTGGGCAGAGAGTTGGGCAGAGAGTTGGGCAGAGAGTTTGGTAGAGAGTTGGGCAGAGAGTTGGGCAGAGAGTTGGGCAGAGAATTGGGCAGAGTAGGACAGAGAGTTGGGCAGAGAGTAGAGCAGAGAATAGGTCAGAGTTGGGCAGAGAGTTGGGCAGAGAGTTGGACAGAGAATAGGGCAGAGTAGGACAGAGAGTTGGGCAGAGAGTAGAGCAGAGAATAGGTCAGAGTTGGGCAGAGAGTTGGGCAGAGAGTTGGACAGAGAGTAGGGCAGAGTTGGGCAGAAAGTTGGACAGAGAGTAGGGCAGAGTTGGGCAAAGAGTTGGGCAGAGAGTTATGCAGAGAGTAGGGCAGAGTTAGGCAGAGCGTTGGGCAGAGAGTAGGGCAGAGTTGGGCAGAGAGTTGGGCAGAGAGTTGGGCAGAGAGTTGGGCAGAGAGTTATGCAGAGAGAAGGGCAGAGTTAGGCAGAGAGTTGGGCAGAGAGTAGGGCAGAGTTGGGCAGAGAGTAGGGCAGAGTTGGGCAGAGAGTAGGGCAGAGTTGGGCAGAGAGTTGGACAGAGAGTAGGGCAGAGTTGGGCAGAGAGTTGGACAGAGAGTAGGGCAGAGTTGGGCAGAGAGTTGGACAGAGAGTAGGGCAGAGAGTAGGGCAGAGTTGAGCAGAGAGTTGGGCAGAGAGTAGGGCAGAGTTAGGCAGAGAGTAGGGCAGAGTTAGGCAGAGAGTTAGGCAGAGAGTTGGGCAGAGAGTAGGGCAGAGTTAGGCAGAGAGTTAGGCAGAGTTGGGCAGAGATTGGACAGAGAGTAGGGCAGAGAGTAGGGCAGAGTTAGGCAGAGAGTAGGGCAGAGTTAGGCAGAGAGTTGGGCAGAGTTGGGCAGAGAGTTGGGCAGAGAGTAGGGCAGAGTTGGGCAGAGAGTAGGGCAGAGTTGGGCAGAGAGTAGGGCAGAGTTAGGCAGAGAGTTGGGCAGAGGGTAGGGCAGAGTTAGTCAGAAAGTTAGGCAGAGAGTAGGGCAGAGTTGGGCAGAGTTGGGCAGAGAGTTGGGCAGAGAGTAGGGCAGAGTAGGGCAGAGTTGGGCAGAGAGTTGGGCAGAGATTAGGGCAGAGTAGGGGAGAGTTAGGCAGAGAGTTGGACAGAGAGTAGGGCAGAGGGTAGGGCAGAGGGTAGGGCAGAGTTAGGCAGAGAGTTAGGCAGAGAGTTAGGCAGAGAGTTAGGCAGAGAGTTGGGCAGAGGGTAGGGCAGAGTTAGGCAGAAAATTAGGCAGAGAGTAGGGCAGAGTTGGGCAGAGAGTTGGGCAGAGAGTTGGGCAGAGAGTAGGGCAGAGTTGGGCAGAGAGTTGGGCAGAGAGTTAGGCAGAGAGTTAGGCAGAGGGTAGGGCAGAGTTAGGCAGAGAGTTAGGCAGAGAGTAGGGCAGAGTTAGGCAGAGAGTTAGGCAGAGGGTAGGGCAGAGTTAGGCAGAGAGTTAGGCAGAGAGTAGGGCAGAGTTGGGCAGAGAGTTAGGCAGAGAGTAGGGCAGAGTTAGGCAGAGAGTTAGGCAGAGGGTAGGGCAGAGTTAGGCAGAGAGTTAGGCAGAGAGTAGGGCAGAGTTAGGCAGAGAGTTAGGCAGAGAGTAGGGCAGAGTTAGGCAGAGAGTTAGGCAGAGGGTAGGGCAGAGTTAGGCAGAGAGTTAGGCAGAGAGTTGGGCAGAGTTGGGCAGAGAGTTAGGCAGAGAGTTGGGCAGAGTAGGGCAGAGAGTTAGGCAGAGAGTAGGGCAGAGAGTTAGGCAGAGAGTAGGGCAGAGTTAGGCAGAGAGTTATGCAGAGGGTAGGGCAGAGTTGGGCAGAGAGTTAGGCAGAGAGTTGGGCAGAGTAGGGCAGAGAGTTAGGCAGAGAGTAGGGCAGAGTTGGGCAGAGAGTTAGGCAGAGAGTAGGGCAGAGTAGGGCAGAGTAGGGCAGAGTAAGGCAGAGAGTTGGGCAGAGTAGGGCAGAGTTAGGCAGAGAGTAGGGCAAAGTAGGGCAGAGTTAGGCAGAGAGTAGGGCAGAGTAGGGCAGAGTTAGGCAGAGAGTAGGGCAGAGAGTAGGGCAGAGTAGGGCAGAGTAGGGCAGAGTAAGGCAGAGAGTAGGGCAGAGAGTAGGGCAGAGTTAGGCAGAGAGTTAGGCAGAGAGTAGGGCAGAGTTGGGCAGAGAGTTAGGCAGAGAGTAGGGCAGAGTAGGGCAGAGTAGGCAGAGTAAGGCAGAGAGTTGGGCAGAGTAGGGCAGAGTTAGGCAGAGAGTAGGGCAAAGTAGGGCAGAGTTAGGCAGAGAGTAGGGCAGAGTAGGGCAGAGTTAGGCAGAGAGTAGGGCAGAGTTAGGCAGAGAGTAGGGCAGAGTAGGGCAGAGTAGGGCAGAGTTAGGCAGAGAGTAGGGCAGAGTAGGGCAGAGTTAGGCAGAGAGTTGGGCAGAGTAGGCAGAGTTAGGCAGAGAGTAGGGCATAAGTAGGCGCAGAGTTAGGCAGAGAGTAGGGCAGAGTAGGGCAGAGTTAGGCAGAGGTTGGGCAGAGTAGGGCAGAGTTAGGCAGAGAGTAGGCAGAGTTAGGCAGAGAGTAGGGCAGAGTAGGGCAGAGTTAGGCAGAGAGTAGGGCAAGTAGGGCAGAGTAGGGCAGAGTTAGGCAGAGAGTAGGGCAGAGTAGGGCAGAGTAGGCAGAGTAAGGCAGAGTTAGGCAGAGAGTTGGGCAGAGTAGGGCAGAGTTAGGCAGAGTAGGGCAGAGTTAGGCAGAGAGTAGGGCAGAGTAGGGCAGAGTAGGGCAGAGTTAGGCAGAGTAGTAGGGCAGAGTAGGGGCAGAGTAGGGCAGAGTAGGCGAGAGTTAGGCAGAGAGTTGGGCAGAGTAGGGCAGAGTTAGGCAGAGTAGGGCAGAGTTAGGCAGAGAGTAGGCAGAGTAGGGCAGAGTTAGGCAGAGGAGTTAGGCAGAGTAGGGCAGAGTTAGGCAGAGTAGGCAGAGTTAGGCAGAGAGTAGGGCAGAGTTAGGCAGAGAGTAGGGCAGAGTTAGGCAGAGAGTAGGGCAGAGTTAGGCAGAGAGTAGGGCAGAGTTAGGCAGAGAGTAGGGCAGAGTTAGGCAGAGAGTAGGGCAGAGTTAGGCAGAGAGTAGGGCAGAGTTAGGCAGAGAGTAGGGCAGAGTTAGGCAGAGAGTTGGGCAGATGATACTATTAATCACAGTTGCACAAGCAGCAGCCATTCAGCACCCACTGACAGCTGAGGCACCTACTGTATTAACTAACGCCCCCCCACTACAGATACCCCCCCACTACAGATACCCCCCCACTACAGATACCCCCCCACTACAGATACCCCCCACTACAGATACCCCCCCACTACAGATACCCCCCACTACAGATATACCCCCCATTACAGATACCCCCCCACTACAGATACCCCCCCACTACAGATACCCCCCCTACTGTAAAATAATTTCCCCTACTTTATCTTATTTGTGCAACATACTGAGCTGCCCGGGGGGGGGGGGGGGGGGGTCGGCCTTGGGGGGAATATGTAGCCGTTGCACCTGCTCCCTGTACTGATAGGAACCAGCGCTTCCCTGGGGAAAGTCCATCTGCACCGGGACTGCTACACTGTAACCAGTCCCACTCACTCCCAGTCCCACTCACTCCCAGTCCCACTCACTCCCAGTCCCACTCACTCCCAGTCCCACTCACTCCCAGTCCCACTCACTCCCAGTCCCACTCACTCCCAGTCCCACTCACTCCCAGTACCAGCCAGAGTCCCACTCACTCCCGGTACCAGCCAGAGTCCCACTCACTCCCAGTACCAGCCCCACTCACTCCCAGTACCAGCCAGAGCCCACTCACTCCCAGTACCAGTCCCACTCACTCCTAGTACCAGCCCCACTCACTCCCAGTACCAGCCCCACTCACTCCCAGCCAGAGTTCCACTCAATCCCAGTACCAGCCAGAGCCCACTCACTCCCAGTCCCAGTGAGTCCCACTCAGTCCCAGTGAGTCCCAGTCACAGAGAGTCCCACTCAGCCCCAGTACCAGTGAGCCCCACTCAGTCCCAGTACCAGTGAGCCCCACTCAGTCCCAGCGAGTCCCACTCAGTCCCAGTCCCAGTGAGTCCCACTCAGTCCCAGTGAGTGCAGCAGTGCCAGGGTGAGGGGATGCTCTGCTCTAGACATAACACAATGGCAGCTCCGGCACAGCAGGAAGCACTAGGGAAACTCTTATTATATACAGTCTGACCTTAGCTCACCCCCACGCGCCGGCATTATAGGATATAGAGATATACACAGCTGTGCTGCTGCTGGAGGCCCCTGGGCTCGTGGCACCCTGACTTTAATGACGGGGTGCATTTCATTGTTACCTATGGGGCTGATCCCCAACTTTGCCACATTGTCTATAAGTTGTAGTGTGGCCAACGCCATAGACAACAATAAGATATACTTTCAGCCTGTTAAAATCAGTTGGTCATAAGTTATTTATGCCCCAAATAATTAGGAATTCACTAAAGTGTCTGAATGCAGCCAATCAGAAATGACTATCAGTTTCTAACAATGAACCTCATTTCTGATTGGCTGTTACTCTGATCAGTAGATGTTGTTGTGACCTGAGGCAAAGAGCAAGATCTTGTATCTTACCCTACAGCAATTACTATTAATGTTTCTGAACTACAACTCCCATAATCCTCAGCCATGCAAGTTATTGTTTAGGAATATTCTGCTACACCTGCTGACTGCCAGTTTGTCATTTAGACCAGCGCCTTGTTGCTTGGGTAAATGGTTCTATAGAAACCAGAGAATGATCTCTGTGCACACAGGAGAGCAACTGAACAGAGCAACAAAGGCAAATTGCAACTCATCTTAGACTGTCACTGCCTACACTATACTCAGTCTTATATTACATAGGGTGTACATAAGTAACATTTAGTCATGTGATTGGAAATAGCCTCTGGGAAGGGACTGGGGCTGTGGGATAGCAGGTATAGTAGGGAGAGATGGTGCCTATAGTAGCAGTGGGGGGATAATAGCCTCTGGGAAGGGACTGGGGCTGTGGGATAGCAGGTATAGTAGGGAGAGATGGTGCCTATAGTAGCAGTGGGGGGATAATAGCCTCTGGGAAGGGACTGGGGCTGTGGGATAGCAGGTATAGTAGGGAGAGATGGTGCCTATAGTAGCAGTGGGGGATAATAGCCTCTGGGAAGGGACTGGGGCTGTGGGATAGCAGGTATAGTAGGGAGAGATGGTGCCTATAGTAGCAGTGGGGATAATAGCCTCTGGGAAGGGACTGGGGCTGTGGGATAGCAGGTATAGTAGGGAGAGATGGTGCCTATAGTAGCAGTGGGGGGATAATAGCCTCTGGGAAGGGACTGGGGCTGTGGATAGCAGGTATAGTAGGGGAGAGATGGTGCCTATAGTAGCACGTGGGGGGATAATAGCCTCTGGGAAGGGACTGGGGCTGTGGGATAGCAGGTATAGTAGGGAGAGATGGTGCCTATAGTAACAGTGGGGATAATAGCCTCTGGGAAGGGACTGGGGCTGTGGGATAGCAGGTATAGTAGGGAGAGATGGTGCCTATAGTAGCAGTGGGGGGGATAATAGCCTCTGGGAAGGGACTGGGCTGTGGGATAGCAGGTAATAGTAGGGAGAGATGGTGCCTATAGTAGCAGTGGGGGGATAATAGCCTCTGCGGAAGGGACTGGGGCTGTGGGATAGCAGGTATAGTAGGGAGAGATGGTGCCTATAGTAGCAGTGGGGGGATAATAGCCTCTGGGAAGGGACTGGGGCTGTGGGATAGCAGGTATAGTAGGGAGAGATGGTGCCTATAGTAGCAGTGGGGGGATAATAGCCTCTGGGAAGGGACTGGGGCTGTGGATAGCAGGTATAGTAGGGAGAGATGGTGCCTATAGTAGCAGTGGGGGGATAATAGCCTCTGGGAAGGGACTGGGGCTGTGGGATAGCAGGTATAGTAGGGAGAGATGGTGCCTATAGTAGCAGTGGGGATAATAGCCCTCTGGGAAGGGACTGGGCTGTGGGATAGCGGGTATAGTAGGGAGAGATGGTGCCTATAGTAGCAGTGGGGATAATAGCCTCTGGGAAGGGACTGGGGCTGTGGATAGCAGGTATAGTAGGGAGAGATGGTGCCTATAGTAGCAGTGGGGGGATAATAGCCTCTGGGAAGGGACTGGGGCTGTGGGATAGCAGGTATAGTAGGGAGAGATGGTGCCTATAGTAGCAGTGGGGGGATAATAGCCCTGGGAAGGGACTGGGGCTGTGGATAGCAGGTATCAGTAGGGAGAGATGGTGCCTATAGTAGCAGTGGGGGATAATAGCCTCTGGGAAGGGACTGGGGCTGTGGGATAGCAAGGTATAGTAGGGAGAGATGGTGCCTATAGTAGCAGTGGGGGGATAATAGCCTCTGGGAAGGGACTGGGGCTGTGGGATAGCAGGTATAGTAGGAGAGATGGTGCCTATAGTAGCAGTGGGGGGATAATAGCCTCTGGAAGGGACTGGGGCTGTGGATAGCAGTATAGTAGGGAGAGATGGTGGCCTATAGTAGCAGTGGGATAATAGCCTCTGGGAAGGGACTGGGGCTGTGGGATAGCGGGTATAGTAGGGAGAGATGGTGCCTATAGTAGCAGTGGGGGATAATAGCCTCTGGGAAGGGACTGGGGCTGTGGATAGCAGGTATAGTAGGGAGAGATGGTGCCTATAGTAGCAGTGGGGGGATAATAGCCTCTGGGAAGGGACTGGGGCTGTGGGATAGCAGGTATAGTAGGGAGAGATGGTGCCTATAGTAGCAGTGGGGGGATAATAGCCTCTGGGAAGGGACTGGGGCTGTGGGATAGCAGGTATAGTAGGGAGAGATGGCGCCTATAGTAGCAGTGAGTAGTAACGCCGGGGTAGCTCAGAGTACAAGCCATCAAGTTGAATGACATCTCCCAGCACCCGCTGATATATAAAGGCTGTTGGGGAGGGGACAAGTTGGTTCCAGTTTATATTAATAATGGGGTTGTTCCCCATCTGTTTTGCCCTGGGGTTGCCCCTGGGTACCTGCTCCTTTATGCCCTAAGAGAAAGTGGCATCTGCCCCCTGGGCTTGTTTGATACCTCCCCCCCCCCATATCTCTGCCAGTGGAACGTGCTGCCTCTCCCTTTACATAAATCCCCTGTAACAAATGAGTTTGGAGCGTTGGACTGGGCCGGGGGGGGGGGGGGGCAATATCAGGGAAATACAGAGGGAGATCCCTATTGGCTAATAAAGCTGTCAGTGTAAAACTGTGTCCTGGGAACAGGGGGCCCTTCTGTGCATTGAGTTGATGGGGGGGGGGGGGACATAACCTGTAACAGAAGTGATGAATTGGAATGGCAGGAAGGGAACCTGTGGGTCTCTATCTGCAGCTCCTCCCACTTCCACCCAAACACTCCTTCTTGCATTCTGGGAGTTGTAGTTCAGAATCAGATGAAAACCACAGGGTAAAGATGAATGAAGTTTTGCACTTGTGATATTAGGGTTCTAATTATGTTCCCAGACTGCACCCCCAGCCAACAATTTCTCTCTTTCCCCCCCAGCTCCTTATTCCATCTTTTTGTCCCACACTGTACTCTTTCCCATATTCACCCAGTTACTTTCTCTGTTCCAACCAATACGTACTAACCCCCTACTCACCCACTACTCACTATTCCACTCAGCACTGCCACCCCCCCACCCAATCCCTACTCACTATTCCACTCAGCACTGCTACCCCCCACCCAATCCCTACTCACTATTCCACTCAGCACTGCTACCCCCCACCCAATCCCTACTCACTATTCCACTCAGCACTGCTACCCCCCCACCCAATCCCTACTCACTATTCCACTCAGCACTGCTACCCTCCCACCCAATCCCTACTCACTATTCCACTCAGCACTGCTACTCCCCACCCAATCCCTACTCACTATTCCACTCAGCACTGCTACCCCCCACCCAATCCCTACTCACTATTCACTCAGCACTGCTACCCCCCACCCAATCCCTACTCACTATTCCACTCAGCACTGCTACCCCCCACACAATCCCTACTCACTATTCCACTCAGCACTGCTACCCCCCACCCAATCCCTACTCACTATTCCACTCAGCACTGCTACCCTCCACCCAATCCCTACTCACTATTCCACTCAGCACTGCTACCCCCCACCCAATCCCTACTCACTATTCCACTCAGCACTGCTACCCCCCACCCAATCCCTACTCACTATTCCACTCAGCACTGCTACCCCCCCACCCAATCCCTACTCACTATTCCACTCAGCACTGCCACCCCCCACCCAATCCCTACTCACTATTCCACTCAGCACTGCTACCCCCCACCCAATCCCTACTCACTATTCCACTCAGCACTGTTACCCCCCACCCAATCCCTACTCACTATTCCACTCAGCACTGCTACCCCCCACCCAATCCCTACTCACTATTCCACTCAGCACTGCTACCCCCCCACCCAATCCCTACTCACTATTCCACTCAGCACTGCTACCCCCCCACCCAATCCCTACTCACTATTCCACTCAGCACTGCTACCCCCCACCCAATCCCTACTCACTATTCCACTCAGCACCGCTACTCCCCACCCAATCCCTACTCACTATTCCACTCAGCACTGGCTACTCCCCACCCAATCCCTACTCACTATTCCACTCAGCACTGCTACTCCCCACCCAATCCCTACTCACTATTCCACTCAGCACCGCTACCCCTACCCAATCCCTACTCACTATTCCACTCAGCACCGCTACCCCCCACCCAATCCCTACTCACTATTCCACTCAGCACTGCTACCCCCCACCCAATCCCTACTCACTATTCCACTCAGCACTGCTACCCCCCCACCCAATCCCTACTCACTATTCCACTCAGCACTGCTACCCCCCCACCCAATCCCTACTCACTATTCCACTCAGCACTGCTACCCCCCCACCCAATCCCTACTCACTATTCCACTCAGCACCGCTACCCCCCACCCAATCCCTACTCACTATTCCACTCAGCACTGCTACCCCCCACCCAATCCCTACTCACTATTCCACTCAGCACTGTTACCCCCCCACCCAATCCCTACTCACTATTCCACTCAGCACTGCTACCCCCCACCCAATCCCTACTCACTATTCCACTCAGCACTGCTACCCCCCACCCAATCCCTACTCACTATTCCACTCAGCACTGCTACCCCCCACCCAATCCCTACTCACTATTCCACTCAGCACTGCTACCCCCCACCCAATCCCTACTCACTATTCCCCTCAGCCCTGCTACCCTGGAATGGTACGATCCAGGCAATTCCCCCCCCCATGTACCAACACATTAATATCTGTACTTGCCCACTTGGCCCATTTACCTTTTTTTAGGGAGTCAATAGGCTCACCCAGAAAAGGGTGTGGCCGTGTATCCATACATAGTGGGTTAGATCAGCCAATGAGAGGGCAGAGGCGGGGCTCCCATACTCCCCCTGGCGCACTAGGAATACAGTCCTGATTGCTTTGCCTTTCATTCCCCCCCCACTCACAAACCCACAAACCCACAAACTCACAAACCCACAAACCCACAAACCCACAAACCCACAAACCCAACACAAGTTCATTGCAGCCGAGGGATTCAGTCCCGGTGCCAAAAAATCATGTTTTTCTCTTTTTTTTACTGTTATTTTAAAACCCCTGTTGACCAATCGCCCCCCCTAATGCGCTTATAATGAGCTTCCCTAACAGTGATTAATAGCAAAATCCCCCACATGTAATACCCCCCACCACTTACAGGTTATTTGGGGGAATAAAGGGAGAAGCCATGAATGGGGCCCTGCCCCTCGCTGCCATTGAGCCTCTCATTCAGGCCCCCGGCCCCCTCCCCGGCCCCCCCCCGGGGGGAGAAAGCGAAGCTTATCCTGATTCTATCCTCGTTTTCTCTAGAAGCCTCGGCACAATTCTCCCCTTGAGAAATCCCCCAAATTGTCATTTTACGCACATATCGGCTTAATGGAGAACTGGCACTGGGCCGGTAAATGCCACACATTGGGGCTTATTTATAAACACTGGGCAAACTTACACATGGGCGGTAACCCATAGAGACCAATCGGGCAGTGGCTTTTTTCAGGCAGCTGCACGTTGGGCAATGATATTAAGTATTTGATTGGTTGCCGTGGGTTACTACCCAGCTACAAACTTGCCCAGTGTTTATAAATCAGCCCCATGTTTTGCCCAAGGCACCCACAGCCTTTGCGTCTCTTAAGGTGCCCCAGTATCTCCCCAACCGACTCCCCTCACAATATACAGCGTATATATACAGTATATATATATATATATATTATACATCAGCCCTGTAGCATCAGCTTCTATGACAGTTGAACCTCACTTTCTGCTTGATTTCCCACATCCCCTAAGCTCAGTTTCCCAGCAGCAGCCCAGAGCCCACTGAGCACGTGCAGTGCCACTGACACACACAAGATGGCCAAGCAAGATCCAAGATGGGGAGCTCCTGGGGGCAAGTTTGATTGGATGGCAAGAACATGAATCCCTGGGGATATTTTCCTGTAGTTTATAAAACACTGGGAGCCAGAAGAATATTAGATAATAAATTACAGAGGCCAAGTGGATAATAGGGTGTAGGTAGTGGCCCAGGGGCGCTGATCCGGGTGCAGCCCAAACCAGGTTGGTTTTTATTGGGGAGCAGAGCTTACTATTTATTTCTGCATATGTGTATATAAATATTTACTATACATACAACGACTGACATTTTTAGTCCAAGGAAACAATCCGCAGGGAAGCACAATGCATCTACATTTACGTCCCCAAGCCCATATTCCGGAACCGACTGCTCCATGTATGTTCATTCCTTTCCAGCTCAGCAATGGAGTGTCTCAGGGGCAAGGCCTGGGGGTGGAGATCATGGTCACGTTCCAGTTGGTGCTCTGCGTGGTGGCTATCACAGACAGACGGAGGAATGATGTTTCTGGATCAGCACCTCTTGCCATCGGGCTTTCTGTGGCGCTGGGGCATCTCATTGCGGTAGGTTTCGGAAGAATTGTCATAACTTGCCATTTCAGGGGTAGGTAGGGTTTCCTCCTTTTGAAATTTTTTTTACTGGCAGGCTGGTGGTGGTGACAAAAGGGGTCAAGTGATGACATCAGTGGGGGCGTGGTAGTGGCAGGTGATGTCATAAGGGGTGGAGCTTCATCACATTGGGAAGCTAGGGTGTGGATCGAAGGCAGATTGGGGAAGGGAAAAGGTAAGATTGGGGCAGGTTGAGGGCTTAGGTGGGTGGGTCCAGGGTCGGACTAGGGTGGTGTTTTGATCCCCCACACCTTCAGCGCATCAGGGAAGGGGGGCCGGCTACCTGGGGAGAACGCCTGGCAGGGATTGGGTCTGGGCCAGTCCGACCCTGGCCGGGCCGGAAACTAAAGGCCAGAGGGCCCTGTGGCACCTTACAGCAGCCCCTCTGGCATTTGCCAGAACCCACACATTGACGGTCCGGCCTGCCCTAGAATTGCCTTTTAGACATAAATCTGTTTGAGATATTCTCTGTTTTTCTCTTGCAGATCGATTACACCGGGTGCGGGATGAACCCAGCAAGGTCTTTTGGATCAGCTGTTGTTGCCAAACAGTTTGCCAACCACTGGGTAAGTGCCAGGGAGCTTTGTCGACTGTAGGGTCAATCTTAGATGCAGCTAGAGTCTTGAGTTATCCTGCAGCCATTTGCTAAGGGGCATTTATAGGCATGATCAGAGAGATGCACGTAGGTGGCCAGCGGTGGCCTCGCTAGTAGCCCATCTTGCACATGTAAATGAAAGCCAAAGGGGCTCGTTGGGATGGAGCCGATAGGAAAACGTTTGAAACTGCATTGGCTGGCTGAGCGTTCTTCACCTCAACTAGCAGTAGGAGCACTCAGGTTATCAAGTGTGGGTTCCTCCTGTGAGTTCCTACTGACCCCCATCCTATCTTCTGACCTCCATTCTGAGAATACAGTTGATACATTGCAGGGCCAATGGGCAGGACCCTAAGTACTAAGGGAACTATGCCCCGCACCCAAGTGCTTGTTGAATGAGCTTTTGGAGACCCTGTGAGAAGGCAGAAGGCCTGGGCAATGAAACTTGTTGGCCTAATGGAACTGGTGGACCTTTCTTCAATAGTATGGGCCACTGATTGACTCTTCTACTCCACATCCCTATCAGTCCTTCGTCTCTGCCCAGTATCTCCTTGCTCCCCCAGCCCACCCAGACGTGCCACCATGCCTGTATCTCCTTGCTCCCCCAGCCCACCCAGACGTGCCACCATGCCTGTATCTCCTTGCTCCCCCAGCCCACCCAGACTTGCCACCATGCCTGTATCTCCTTGCTCCCCCAGCCCACCCAGACTTGCCACCATGCCTGTATCTCCTTGCTCCCCCAGCCCACCCAGACTTGCCACCATGCCTGTATCTCCTTGCTCCCCCAGCCCACCCAGACTTGCCACCATGCCTGTATCTCCTTGCTCCCCCAGCCCACCCAGACGTGCCACCATGCCTGTATCTCCTTGCTCCCCCAGCCCACCCAGACTTGCCACCATGCCTGTATCTCCTTGCTCCCCCAGCCCACCCAGACTTGCCACCATGCCTGTATCTCCTTGCTCCCCCAGCCCACCCAGACGTGCCACCATGCCTGTATCTCCTTGCTCCCCCAGCCCACCCAGACGTGCCACCATGCCTGTATCTCCTTGCTCCCCCAGCCCACCCAGACTTGCCACCATGCCTGTATCTCCTTGCTCCCCCAGCCCACCCAGACTTGCCACCATGCCTGTATCTCCTTGCTCCCCCAGCCCACCCAGACTTGCCACCATGCCTGTATCTCCTTGCTCCCCCAGCCCACCCAGACTTGCCACCATGCCTGTATCTCCTTGCTCCCCCAGCCCACCCAGACTTGCCACCATGCCTGTATCTCCTTGCTCCCCCAGCCCACCCAGACTTGCCACCATGCCTGTATCTCCTTGCTCCCCCAGCCCACCCAGACTTGCCACCATGCCTGTATCTCCTTGCTCCCCCAGCCCACCCAGACTTGCCACCATGCCTGTATCTCCTTGCTCCCCCAGCCCACCCAGACTTGCCACCATGCCTGTATCTCCTTGTTCCCCCAGCCCACCAGACTTGCCACCATGCCTGTATCTCCTTGCTCCCCCAGCCCACCCAGACTTGCCACCATGCCTGTAATGACCTGGCTTTCTCTTACTGGCTGGTCACTTTAGCCATGTGAACATTCTAATCCTTTGATTGGCTACAGGCTAATGACGGCCTTGCCCAATAGTTGCTAAATACTAAACAAGGATGTTTCTTTTCTTTCCCTTCAGATCTTTTGGGTCGGACCCATGATCGGGGGCGCGGCTGCCGCCATTATTTACGACTTTATCCTGTCGCCTCGGACCAGTGACCTCACAGACCGCATGAAGGTATGGACCAATGGGCAAGTGGAGGAGTACGAACTAGACGACGACCACGCCCGGGTGGAAATGAAGCCAAAATAAACGCTGACATGTTTGAGGAACGAACACAGAAGATAAAGAGAAGAGAATATCAGTATTATGGACTTTTTTTTGTAAAAAGAAAAAAAAACAAAAGAAAAATGAGTTTTTACTGCAGGTTTCTTTCCCTCAACAACTTACTGTAGAGCAAACAACCAAGTGGGCGTGTCTACAGTGACTAGCCACGCCCCAGTCTTTTCCCTTTGGCTTCTTTAGTCAGTATGGCCGCCGACCACTCCATTCTTACCGGTGCGGCTGAAAGAGCAATTTTACTATTAAAACCATAAAGATAAAAAACGTGTATTACAAAAGGGCTTTACTTTAAAGTGTAGCC
Organism: Xenopus tropicalis; assembly: GCF_000004195.4. Classification (NCBI taxonomy): domain Eukaryota; kingdom Metazoa; phylum Chordata; class Amphibia; order Anura; family Pipidae; genus Xenopus; species Xenopus tropicalis. The sequence goes on from NC_030682.2 coordinate 8,369,456, forward strand.
CAGGTCTTCTGAGGCTTTAGTTCCCCTTTAAGCATTGCCTACGAGAAATGTAATATAATTTTTTTTATACAGTATCTTCTGAAGTTGACTGAAGTTGAAGCATCTGGCGCACACTTTGAAATGAATAGGGTTCAGCGGGTGCATCGGGGCGCCATAGAACCAGAACCTGTAACCCGAATCCCTCCAATAGGAGCTGAATGAAAGTGCCCTTTAGTACTAAGTGCAGTTAGGCTTGGGCTTGGGCTTAAGTGAAGCATCTGGCACCACCCCGTATTGGAATGAATCTGGTGCTTCCAAGACAAAGCAGCTATCACCGAACCTAACAGGCAGTTATTTCTTGTTTGGGATATTCCCCCCCCCCCAAGAAAGACATGAAAGTGTTAATAGAGATGTATTTTAGGGAGGGCGGAGCTTGCTAGTGATACAGCTATACGACTGACGGCCAGTAATGGCTAATATCTCTGGGCATTCTATTTAAGTGTAGTTTGTTAGGGTGGAATTATCCTCATTGCTGTAGTAATTTCTGTGGCCTGGCCTTTTGCTGGAGGCGCTGTCGCTACACGCGTCTATGTACAGCGCTGGTCAGCCACTTATTAACCATTAACTCCCTGTAGCCTGCAAGCACCACTGCATCTCATAACATTAACTCAAAGGGAACTGGCAGGTCTTGGCCAATTATTTAGATTTCTGGGCTTCAACGGGATCAGCTCCATCTGTGTATTTCTCTCTCCAAGCCATTTCCTATTTAGAGCTCCATCTGTCTATTCCCCTCTCTCCAAGACAAATCTCATTCCATGCTCCATCTGTCTCTTCCCCCCTCATTCTCCAAGCCATTTCTCATTCTGTGCTCCATCTGTCTATACTCCTTACTCTTTCTTCGAACCATATGCCATTATTTGTTCCATCTGTCTATTGCCCTTTCTCTCTCCAAACCATATCCCATTCTATGCTCCATCTGTCTATTCCCCTCTCTCCAAACCATATCCCATTCTATGCTCCATCTGTCTATTCCCCTCTCCAAGCCATATCCCATTCTATGCTCCATCTGTCTATTCCCCTCTCCAAGCCATATCCCATTCTATGCTCCATCTGTCTATTCCCCTCTCTCCAAGCCATATCCCATTCTATGCTCCATCTGTCTATTCCCCTCTCCAAGCCATATCCCATTCTATGCTCCATCTGTCTATTCCCCTCTCTCCAAGCCATATCCCATTCTATGCTCCATCTGTCTATTCCCCTCTCCAAGCCATATCCCATTCTATGCTCCATCTGTCTATTCCCCTCTCTCCAAACCATATCCCATTCTATGCTCCATCTGTCTATCCCCCTCTCTCCAAACCATATCCCATTCTATGCTCCATCTGTCTATTCCCCTCTCTCCAAGCCATATCCCATTCTATGCTCCATCTGTCTATTCCCCTCTCTCCAAACCATATCCCATTCTATGCTCCATCTGTCTATTCCCCTCTCCAAGCCATATCCCATTCTATGCTCCATCTGTCTATTCCCCTCTCTCCAAGCCATATCCCATTCTATGCTCCATCTGTCTATTCCCCTCTCCAAGCCATATCCCATTCTATGCTCCATCTGTCTATTCCCCTCTCTCCAAACCATATCCCATTCTATGCTCCATCTGTCTATTCCCCTCTCTCCAAACCATATCCCATTCTATGCTCCATCTGTCTATTCCCCTCTCCAAGCCATATCCCATTCTATGCTCCATCTGTCTATTCCCCTCTCTCCAAACCATATCCCATTCTATGCTCCATCTGTCTATTCCCCTCTCTCCAAACCATATCCCATTCTATGCTCCATCTGTCTATTCCCCTCTCTCCAAACCATATCCCATTCTATGCTCCATCTGTCTATTCCCCTCTCCAAACCATATCCCATTCTATGCTCCATCTGTGTTTAGTTTTCTCTCTCCCAGTTATGGCCCATCCTTTTGCCCCACCTCCCTGTTCCCCATTTATTGCCTCTCCTTATTTTGCCCCACCATTCATGTAAATGCCAGTACCTGACGAAGCTGGAACATATTTAGCCTCCTAATTAACATTTAGACCCCCCCCCCATTTGTCTCTCTAACACATTTTACACATTCCTTTATGCGTAGATGAGTTTTGCTACAAATACCCTTTATTATCAGTACAAGGACACTGTAAATACCCCCCCGAGTTGTGAATAAAAGGAATGCTACTAACACATCGGCTACTTGTTCTTCCTCGTTTTCTTTTTGATAAATGTCGTTATTTTGTTGCACGTCGGAGTACAGGAAGGAACGGGGGGCACACAGGGTGCTGATAGAGCAACACAGGGACCCATTGTGGGCGCCCAGTTCCAGCTTTGTGTCAGAACATGGGACCCTGAGGGGTCTGTAGCCTTGTGAGTTATAGTTGCACCCAAGGTACCTGCTCTCATACAGAGCCTCATTCATATACACAGAGCCCAGCAGTGATTGGCTGCCAACTGCGCCCAAAGGGAATGGGAACCCGGTGACTCTCACACACTCTCAAAGGCAGAAATGTACAGTATATAGTGTATATATATATATATATATCCAGGTTACACACTTAGCAATTAACTGTGACTCCCCTCACTGCACTAATTAGTGAAAATGTTTGAACAACAAAGAACCTCATGTCTCATTGCAACTTACTATCCCACAGCCACACCCAGTGGGTGCTACAAATACTATCCCACTGTGGGTGCTGCCGTCGCTACAAATACTATCCCACTGTGGGTGCTGCCGTTGCTACAAATACTATCCCACTGTGGGTGCTGCCATTGCTACAAATACTATCCCACTGTGGGTGCTACAAATACTATCCCACTGTGGGTGCTACAAATACTATCCCACTGTGGGTGCTACAAATACTATCCCACTGTGGGTGCTACAAATACTATCCCACTGTGGGTGCTACAAATACTATCCCACTGTGGGTGCTGCCGTTGCTACAAATACTATCCCACTGTGGGTGCTGCTGTCGCTACAAATACTATCCCACTGTGGGTGCTACAAATACTATCCCACTGTGGGTGCTGCCGTTGCTACAAATACTATCCCACTGTGGGTGCTGCCGTTGCTACAAATACTATCCCACTGTGGGTGCTGCCGTTGCTACAAATACTATCCCACTGTGGGTGCTGCCGTTGCTACAAATACTATCCCACTGTGGGTGCTGCCGTTGCTACAAATACTATCCCACTGTGGGTGCTGCCGTTGCTACAAATACTATCCCACTGTGGGTGCTGCCGTTGCTACAAATACTATCCCAATGTGGGTGCTGCCGTTGCTACAAATACTATCCCACTGTGGGTGCTGCCGTTGCTACAAATACTATCCCACTGTGGGTGCTGCCATTGCTACAAATACTATCCCACTGTGGGTGCTGCTGTCGCTACAAATACTATCCCACTGTGGGTGCTGCCGTTGCTACAAATACTATCCCACTGTGGGTGCTGCCGTTGCTACAAATACTATCCCACTGTGGGTGCTGCTGTCGCTACAAATACTATCCCACTGTGGGTGCTGCTGTCGCTACAAATACTATCCCACTGTGGGTGCTGCTGTTGCTACAAATACTATCCCACTGTGGGTGCTGCCGTTGCTACAAATACTATCCCACTGTGGGTGCTGCCGTTGCTACAAATACTATCCCACTGTGGGTGCTGCCGTTGCTACAAATACTATCCCACTGTGGGTGCTGCCGTTGCTACAAATACTATCCCACTGTGGGTGCTGCCGTTGCTACAAATACTATCCCACTGTGGGTGCTGCCGTTGCTACAAATACTATCCCACTGTGGGTGCTGCTGTCGCTACAAATACTATCCCACTGTGGGTGCTGCCGTTGCTACAAATACTATCCCACTGTGGGTGCTGCCGTTGCTACAAATACTATCCCACTGTGGGTGCTGCCGTTGCTACAATACTATCCCACTGTGGGTGCTGCCGTTGCTACAAATACTATCCCACTGTGGGTGCTGCTGTCGCTACAAATACTATCCCACTGTGGGTGCTGCCGTTGCTACAAATACTATCCCACTGTGGGTGCTGCCGTCGCTACAAATACTATCCCACTGTGGGTGCTGCCGTTGCTACAAATACTATCCCACTGTGGGTGCTGCTGTCACTACAAATACTATCCCACTGTGGGTGCTGCCGTTGCTACAAATACTATCCCACTGTGGGTGCTGCCGTTGCTACAAATACTATCCCACTGTGGGTGCTGCTGTCGCTACAAATACTATCCCACTGTGGGTGCTGCCGTTGCTACAAATACTATCCCACGGTGGGTGCTGCCGTCGCTACAAATACTATCCCACTGTGGGTGCTGCCGTCGCTACAAATACTATCCCACTGTGGGTGCTGCCGTTGCTACAAATACTATCCCACTGTGGGTGCTGCCGTTGCTACAAATACTATCCCACTGTGGGTGCTGCTGTTGCTACAAATACTATCCCACTGTGGGTGCTGCCGTTGCTACAAATACTATCCCACTGTGGGTGCTGCTGTCGCTACAAATACTATCCCACTGTGGGTGCTGCCGTCGCTACAAATACTATCCCACTGTGGGTGCTGCCGTTGCTACAAATACTATCCCAATGTGGGTGCTGCCGTTGCTACAAATACTATCCCACTGTGGGTGCTGCCGTTGCTACAAATACTATCCCACTGTGGGTGCTGCCGTTGCTACAAATACTATCCCACTGTGGGTGCTGCCGTCGCTACAAATACTATCCCACTGTGGGTGCTGCTGTTGCTACAAATACTATCCCACTGTGGGTGCTGCCGTTGCTACAAATACTATCCCACTGTGGGTGCTGCCGTTGCTACAAATACTATCCCACTGTGGGTGCTACAAATACTATCCCACTGTGGGTGCTGCTGTTGCTACAAATACTATCCCACTGTGGGTGCTGCCGTTGCTACAAATACTATCCCACTGTGGGTGCTGCTGTCGCTACAAATACTATCCCACTGTGGGTGCTGCCGTTGCTACAAATACTATCCCACTGTGGGTGCTGCCGTTGCTACAAATACTATCCCACTGTGGGTGCTGCCGTTGCTACAAATACTATCCCACTGTGGGTGCTGCCGTTGCTACAAATACTATCCCACTGTGGGTGCTGCCGTTGCTACAAATACTATCCCACTGTGGGTGCTGCTGTCGCTACAAATACTATCCCACTGTGGGTGCTGCCGTTGCTACAAATACTATCCCACTGTGGGTGCTGCCGTTGCTACAAATACTATCCCACTGTGGGTGCTGCCGTTGCTACAAATACTATCCCACTGTGGGTGCTGCCGTTGCTACAAATACTATCCCACTGTGGGTGCTGCTGTCGCTACAAATACTATCCCACTGTGGGTGCTGCTGTTGCTACAAATACTATCCCACTGTGGGTGCTGCCGTCGCTACAAATACTATCCCACTGTGGGTGCTGCCGTTGCTACAAATACTATCCCACTGTGGGTGCTGCTGTCACTACAAATACTATCCCACTGTGGGTGCTGCCGTTGCTACAAATACTATCCCACTGTGGGTGCTGCCGTTGCTACAAATACTATCCCACTGTGGGTGCTGCCGTTGCTACAAATACTATCCCACTGTGGGTGCTGCTGTCGCTACAAATACTATCCCACTGTGGGTGCTGCCGTTGCTACAAATACTATCCCACGGTGGGTGCTGCCGTCGCTACAAATACTATCCCACTGTGGGTGCTGCCGTCGCTACAAATACTATCCCACTGTGGGTGCTGCCGTTGCTACAAATACTATCCCACTGTGGGTGCTGCCGTTGCTACAAATACTATCCCACTGTGGGTGCTGCCGTTGCTACAAATACTATCCCACTGTGGGTGCTGCTGTTGCTACAAATACTATCCCACTGTGGGTGCTGCCGTTGCTACAAATACTATCCCACTGTGGGTGCTGCTGTCGCTACAAATACTATCCCACTGTGGGTGCTGCCGTCGCTACAAATACTATCCCACTGTGGGTGCTGCCGTTGCTACAAATACTATCCCAATGTGGGTGCTGCCGTTGCTACAAATACTATCCCACTGTGGGTGCTGCCGTTGCTACAAATACTATCCCACTGTGGGTGCTGCCGTTGCTACAAATACTATCCCACTGTGGGTGCTGCCGTTGCTACAAATACTATCCCACTGTGGGTGCTGCCGTCGCTACAAATACTATCCCACTGTGGGTGCTGCTGTTGCTACAAATACTATCCCACTGTGGGTGCTGCCGTTGCTACAAATACTATCCCACTGTGGGTGCTGCCGTTGCTACAAATACTATCCCACTGTGGGTGCTACAAATACTATCCCACTGTGGGTGCTGCTGTTGCTACAAATACTATCCCACTGTGGGTGCTGCCGTTGCTACAAATACTATCCCACTGTGGGTGCTGCTGTCGCTACAAATACTATCCCACTGTGGGTGCTGCCGTTGCTACAAATACTATCCCACTGTGGGTGCTGCCGTTGCTACAAATACTATCCCACTGTGGGTGCTGCTGTCGCTACAAATACTATCCCACTGTGGGTGCTGCCGTTGCTACAAATACTATCCCACTGTGGGTGCTACAAATACTATCCCACTGTGGGTGCTGCTGTTGCTACAAATACTATCCCACTGTGGGTGCTGCCGTTGCTACAAATACTATCCCACTGTGAGCACCTATAGGTGCAAGACTGGCAGATATTGGGTGCTGGGTGCCTCCCAGTGGGGCTCAGTGCCCTGTGGAACGGGCTACTTGGCTGAGAGGGTGGGGGAGACTTTTGGATTCAAACACAAATCAGGGCGTAACCGTTGGATCTTTGTTGGTAGCAACAGGGATTACTCAGATTTTCCAATCTAATTATGGAGTCGCAGGGCAAGAAGGCAATTTCTCGTGGCTTTAGCCAAATATATGTTCAGTGCGATTTCTATCGAAGCCACTAAATTACTTTTTTTTATAAGGAATTTATATGAAAATGTTTCCTATTATATATATATATATTTCCTAATTATATTCTATTATTACTATTATTATTCTGTATTTATACACTAATGACATTTACTGCAGTGCCTTATAGAGATGGTATATAATTCCCATCAGCCCCTGTCCAAGTGGAGCTTATACTGTACAACCCAAAGGAGACTACAACTCCCACCATCCCCCAGAGACTTCTAACTATGGCACATAGGGATTCCCCTGTACTAAGCACAATTCAGCAGGAACAGCCCCCTAAGTTTGCTCATAGCCTGTACAGAGAGATACCATAAAACTATGGCACATAGGGATTCCCCTGTACTAAGCACAATTCAGCAGGAACAGCCCCCTAAGTTTGCCCATAGCCTGTACAGAGAGATACCATAAAACTATGGCACATAGGGATTCCCCTGTACTAAGCACAATTCAGCAGGAACAGCCCCCTAAGTTTGCTCACAGCCTGTACAGAGAGATACCATAAAACTATGGCACATAGGGATTCCCCTGTACTAAGCACAATTCAGCAGGAACAGCCCCCTAAGTTTGCCCATAGCCTGTACAGAGAGATACCATAAAACTATGGCACATAGGGATTCCCCTGTACTAAGCACAATTCAGCAGGAACAGCCCCCTAAGTTTGCCCATAGCCTGTACAGAGAGATACCATAAAACTATGGCACATAGGGATTCCCCTGTACTAAGCACAATTCAGCAGGAACAGCCCCCTAAGTTTGCCCATAGCCTGTACAGAGAGAAACCATAAAACTATGGCACATAGGGATTCCCCTGTACTAAGCACAATTCAGCAGGAACAGCCCCCTAAGTTTGCCCATAGCCTGTACAGAGAGAAACCATAAAACTATGGAACATAGGGATTCCCCTGTACTAAGCACAATTCAGCAGGAACAGCCCCCTAAGTTTGCTCATAGCCTGTACAGAGAGATACCATAAAACTATGGCACATAGGGATTCCCCTGTACTAAGCACAATTCAGCAGGAACAGCCCCCTAAGTTTGCTCATAGCCTGTACAGAGAGATACCATAAAACTATGGCACATAGGGATTCCCCTGTACTAAGCACAATTCAGCAGGAACAGCCCCCTAAGTTTGCTCATAGCCTGTACAGAGAGATACCATAAAACTATGGCACATAGGGATTCCCCTGTACTAAGCACAATTCAGCAGGAACAGCCCCCTAAGTTTGCCCATAGCCTGTACAGAGAGATACCATAAAACTATGGCACATAGGGATTCCCCTGTACTAAGCACAATTCAGCAGGAACAGCCCCCTAAGTTTGCTCATAGCCTGTACAGAGAGATACCATAAAACTATGGCACATAGGGATTCCCCAGTCCAAATAGTGACCCAATAATATAAAAGGTTGAACTCTGAGTGCAGGGTTTCCCTTTACTTGGAGCTGCTATGCTGCTTTGATAGTGGGGTGAGGGGATGAATATTTGCTGCATATATAAAAGGACAAGAGCTTTCTGGATATTCAGTAAGAACTTTCTTTTGCAGAATAGAGAAATAATACAATAACCAGTCCCATTATACAGAGGTCAGTAGGAGAGAATGCCTGGCTTTGTGTTGCACAGGAAATCCCCTCTAGGGGGCAGTAAAAAGCAATTAGAAATAATCACAGTTACATTACATTACATGATGGCTTAACAGTAATAGTACAGAGTATACAGTTATTTATGATCGGATCTATTATCCAGAAAGCCCTTAAATACAGGAATGCCTTTTCCCTTTGTTCTTCATTTGTGGCTGATTTCTCTCTTCTCTGTACAAATACATCCCATTGCCTTTTTCTATGGCAAGGCCCCCCTTCACTGGGTAATAGATCTCTCTGGATAACGGATCTCATTGCAGTGTACCACGATCCTTATTTGCAGCCTGTATTCTGCTAATATATTTATATATCATCTCTACCCACAATGTATACAAACAGACACATAAAATGAACGTCAATTTTCATAATTAAAGTCAAAGTGCCAAGAAAGGGGCAGGACTTCCTGATAAAGGGGAGGGGCCCCTAGCCCCCGTCAGTCTCTGCCCGCTCCATCCTGCCCCTGTCGGTCTCTGCCCGCTCCATCCTGCCCCTGTCGGTCTCTGCCCGCTCCATCCTGCCCCCGTCGGTCTCTGCCCGCTCCGTCCTGCCCCCGTCGGTCTCTGCCCGCTCCGTCCTGCCCCCGTCGGTCTCTGCCCACTCCATCCTGCCCCTGTCGGTCTCTGCCCGCTCCGTCGTGCCCCCGTCGGTCTCTGCCCGCTCCATCCTGCCCCCGTCAGTCTCTGCCCGCTCCGTCCTGCCCCTGTCGGTCTCTGCCCGCTCCGTCCTGCCCCCGTCGGTCTCTGCCCGCTCCGTCCTGCCCCCGTCGGTCTCTGCCCGCTCCGTCCTGCCCCCGTCGGTCTCTGCCCGCTCCGTCCTGCCCCCGTCGGTCTCTGCCCGCTCCGTCCTGCCCCCGTCGGTCTCTGCCCGCTCCGTCCTGCCCCTGCTGGTCTCTGCCCGCTCCGTCCTGCCCCCGTCGGTCTCTGCCCGCTCCGTCCTGCCCCCGTCGGTCTCTGCCCGCTCCGTCCTGCCCCTGCTGGTCTCTGCCCGCTCCGTCCTGCCCCTGTCGGTCTTTGCTCCCAGTCATTCCCACTTGCCTGGGTCCCTTAAGACTAGTAAGTATTGCTGGGGTGCTACTGACCCCACTGCACTCCCCCAGTGTTCCATAGACCTATTCAAAGGGTTCCCAGCTCTGGGCTTTCTGACCCCTTACAGGGTGATGGGAAATAGTTGATAAAGCAGCGCCGCCTGCTGGTAATATTGATCAACTGGACACAGTCGGCAGAAACTGAATTTAGTGAGACAAGGAAAGTCTTGTTACCCTATTTTGCTCAGAAAATGAAGTCAGTGGTCGTCCAGTCAGTTCTGAACATAGCAACAGGACTTTCCTCTGCTCACTAACTTCATTTTCTAGCCAGTTGGCTGAATCGATAGTAGCAGTGTGAAAACTGCCAATATCTTTTAGAAGTAGAAAAAATGAGCTGCTTTACATTCATTTGTTTTGAGGATTTATCTTTACTTTGGGGGGAACATATACACCCCCTGCTCTTCTTTTCTCAGGGAACCCCTTGGTGAGGGGTATATAACATAATCTGTTATATAATATACATGGGACAGGGCTACACACTGCTACAGAAGGTGGGATTTGAATTAAAGGGGTGGTTCACATTGACGTTACTTATTTGCCTTCTTCTTTTACCTCTTTGCAGCTTTCAAATGGGGGTCACTGACCCCGGCAGCCAAACCCTATTGCTCTGTGAGGCTCCAGTTTTATTGTTATTGGTACTTTTATACCTTATTTTTCAGCTTAGCCCCTCCCCTATTCATATACCAGTCTCTCATTCAAACCCCTCCCTGGTTGCTAAGGTAATTTGGTTCCTAGCAACCAAATAGCTGCTGATGAAAATGTGAAATAACTAAAAAAAACTACAAATAATGAGAAAAATAGAGCAACAAAGTGATATTCTTGCCCAGGGCAGAAACCTCTAGTCACATATTTCTCACAGATTCAGTTCAATTCTAACACCTTCCCCTGCTCCGTGGAGGGATAATTCCGCCATTACTGCCCATTCTTTTAATGTTTTACCCCTCTGACCCACCGTCAGCTGCACAAACAGAACATTCTGCCGCTGATCCAACTGCTGTCGGCACCTCCCGCCGGCCAGGAACAGCCACCGACCTGCACCGTATCTGCCAAACGGCGGCTCCTTTCATCCACATTTAGATTGTTTGTGGGGATGTTGTGTGGGGAACGGTCACGGGAGATAAAATGGCTCTGGGGATCCAGGAAATAACCCAATGGTGCTTCCCTCATATTCCTGTGTATTCCGCTAACATCCCGTCAGAAACTGCTGGGAATCCAACTCCCAACACCCTCCCCTGTCTCTGCCCCTATGTGGCTGATGCTGATGATGTCTCAGTTTGGGTATCTGACTCGTCAGAGGTAGATGTAGAGTGTAAGCTCTTTTGGGCAGGGCTCTCTTCCCCTCTTGTATCGGTTACTGATTGCTTTATATGTTACTCCTTGTAGAGTGTAAGCTCTTTTGGGCAGGGCTCTCTTCCCCTCTTGTATCGGTTACTGATTGCTTTATATGTTACTCCTTGTAGAGTGTAAGCTCTTTTGGGCAGGGCTCTCTTCCCCTCCTGTATCGGTTATTGGTTGCTTTATATGTTACTCCTTGTAGATTGTAAGCTCTTTTGGGCAGGGCTCTCTTCCCCTCTTGTATCGGTTACTGATTGCTTTATATGTTACTCCTTGTAGAGTGTAAGCTCTTTTGGGCAGGGCTCTCTTCCCCTCCTGTATCGGTTACTGATTGCTTTATATGTTACTCCTTGTAGAGTGTAAGCTCTTTTGGGCAGGGCTCCCTTCCCCTCTTGTATCGGTTACTGATTGCTTTATATGTTACTCCTTGTAGAGTGTAAGCTCTTTTGGGCAGGGCTCTCTTCCCCTCCTGTATCGGTTACTGATTGCTTTATATGTTACTCCTTGTAGATTGTAAGCTCTTTTGGGCAGGGCTCTCTTCCCCTCTTGTATCGGTTACTGATTGCTTTATATGTTACTCCTTGTAGAGTGTAAGCTCTTTTGGGCAGGGCTCTCTTCCCCTCCTGTATCGGTTATTGGTTGCTTTATATGTTACTCCTTGTAGAGTGTAAGCTCTTTTGGGCAGGGCTCCCTTCCCCTCTTGTATCGGTTACTGATTGCTTTATATGTTACTCCTTGTAGAGTGTAAGCTCTTTTGGGCAGGGCTCTCTTCCCCTCCTGTATCGGTTATTGGTTGCTTTATATGTTACTCCTTGTAGAGTGTAAGCTCTTTTGGGCAGGGCTCCCTTCCCCTCTTGTATCGGTTACTGATTGCTTTATATGTTACTCCTTGTAAAGTGTAAGCTCTTTTGGGCAGGGCTCCCTTCCCCTCCTGTATCGGTTACTGATTGCTTTATATGTTACTCCTTGTAGAGTGTAAGCTCTTTTGGGCAGGGCTCTCTTCCCCTCCTGTATCGGTTATTGGTTGCTTTATATGTTACTCCTTGTAGAGTGTAAGCTCTTTTGGGCAGGGCTCCCTTCCCCTCTTGTATCGGTTACTGATTGCTTTATATGTTACTCCTTGTAAAGTGTAAGCTCTTTTGGGCAGGGCTCCCTTCCCCTCCTGTATCGGTTACTGATTGCTTTATATGTTACTCCTTGTAGAGTGTAAGCTCTTTTGGGCAGGGCTCTCTTCCCCTCTTGTATCGGTTACTGATTGTTTTATATGTTACTCCTTGTAAAGTGTAAGCTCTTTTGGGCAGGGCTCTCTTCCCCTCCTGTATCGGTTATTGATTGCTTTATATGTTACTCCTTGTAGAGTGTAAGCTCTTTTGGGCAGGGCTCCCTTCCCCTCCTGTATCGGTTACTGATTGCTTTATATGTTACTCCTTGTAGAGTGTAAGCTCTTTTGGGCAGGGCTCTCTTCCCCTCCTGTATCGGTTATTGGTTGCTTTATATGTTACTCCTTGTAGAGTGTAAGCTCTTTTGGGCAGGGCTCCCTTCCCCTCCTGTATCGGTTACTGATTGCTTTATATGTTACTCCTTGTAAAGTGTAAGCTCTTTTGGGCAGGGCTCCCTTCCCCTCTTGTATCGGTTACTGATTGCTTTATATGTTACTCTGTATGTCCAATGTATGAAACCCACTTATTGTACAGCGCTGCGGGATATGTTGGCGCTTTATAAATAAATGTTAATAATAATAATAATAATAATATCCTGATGGAGGCTCTTGACACCTATTCCGAAGCTTCCGGATCGGCTGTTAACATTGACAAGTCAGAGGCACTCTGGGTGTCGGACTCCAAGCCTGCCTTCCAAGTGGCGAGTTTTCCGACGACCTCCACCAAAATGATATAAAGTTTGGGAGCAGGGCCGGATTTCTCTCCTGAGGGCCCCGAGGCTGCCCATGTGGGTGTCCCCCCCCCCCCCCCCCGTGCGCATGCGCGAACGCACCCTTTCCCCATTGCCCTATAGCCTTCTTTGCATCCACATTCTTGACATTTAACCAAGTTGGATGCAGACCCCCCTGCATTGTGGCAGATAGGAATCTCATATTGGTCTGAGCCAAACCTGACCAAGTGGTATAAGGGAGAAAGGGTGACCCAAGTCAGACGGAACAATTACGATATTCCTGAATATCAACCTCTTCATCAGGACATTTGGCCAGTGGACTGGGGGGGTGAATTTTGTTTGTAAGCTGTAATTATTGGCCGGCATGTCGGCCTGAGTTACGCTAATTCTTTCATGTGAAGTTTTTAATAAAAAACACATAAAACCCTATATATTAGGCACATAACTCGCCTCTGTATATTTAGACTTGAGACCATAGAAGTAAAGGGGAAATACAATGATGATGAATCGTTTCCTGAGCAGCCAATGATACGGTGAGTTTCCATAGGACGGCTGCCATACTGAGGCCGCTGCTCTGTGTATCACACCCTATAATTTAACCTTTATGGGGTTTCAGGGGAGTTTTCTCCTCCCAAATTAAGACGGAACAGACCATTTTGGAGCCATAAGAAGTAGCGCAGTGTCAGTTTTTCCTTTGTAACCCTGCAGTCTAATGGACTGAGCGCCCAGCCCTGAGTGACTCCACTTTCCCCGCTCCGTGTAACACTCACTAAGTGGGAACAGACTGTTAGTGAGTCAGAATTCCTGCTGGAATAGGACACTCGCCATAAAGATCATGTTTAGGAAAAGCCAGAGTGGCCGGGGGGCTACTTACCTCTCTCTATGGTGTGGGGAGCGGCTGGGAACCCCAAAAACCAATATAGCGACCCTTATGCCAGCGCTGGGGGGCACACTATGTACCTAATACCAACGCACACCCACATACCCCTTGACTATGTTCTATATAGTCCATTTGGATCTTTGGGATTAGGGAAAGCAATTGCATTGCAGGCTTCCTCATCAGATAAAGGCTAAGTAAACCATATCCTTATCCTAAAATCTGATATAAAATTGACAAGAGCCCTACTCTAAGCACTTTTTTGTAATTTATATGCATTATTTATTTTTATTATTCCAAGATATGAAGGGTTAAAATACTGTTAACATGAATGGATTTTGTTACAACACCGCCACCTGGTGGTCACTTTATGAAAATGAAGTAGTGGAAAAAGTTTACATTCATTATTTTTTTTTTTATTCCAAGATATAATGGGTTAAACTCTAAGCAACTTTTCAATTGGTCTTCATTTTTTCTTTATAGTTTTTGAATTATTTGCCTTGTTCTCCTGACTGTCTCCAGCTTTCAAATGGGGGTCACTGACCCCCAACATCCAAAATAGAAATGCTCTATAAGGCTACAATTTTATCACCATTGCTACTTCAACTCTCAGCAACTTTTCAATTGGTCTTCATTTTTTAAAAATAGTTTTTGAATTATTTGCTTTGTTCTCCTCTGTCTCCAGCTTTCAAAGGGGGGTCACTAACCCCCAGCATCCAAAACACTCTATAAGGCTACAATTTTATTACCATTGCTACTTTTTATTATTTATTTTTATATTAAAGCCTTCTCCTATTTGTATCCGTGACCCTCATTTACATCAGTGCCTGGTTGCTAAGGTAATTTGGACCCTAGCAACCAAATAGCTGCTGAAATGCCCAACTGGAGAGCTGCTGAGTATAAAGCTAAATTCAAGAACCAGAAATAATAAAAAAAAAATGAAGACCAATTGCAAATTGTCTCAGAATATCACTCTCAACATTATGCTAACGTTATACCAGCCCCTAGTGCTGTTAATATGAATGGATTCTGTTACAACAGCGCCACCTGCTGGTCACTTTCAGAACATGGAAATTGCAAAAGTGCTTAGGATCTCATCTGTTTTACATCAACTTATTTTAAAGATTTACTTTTCCTACTTATCTTAAAAGAAATGTAAAGTCTCAAAACAAATTCATGTAATGAGCTGAGAAGGGACAGTAATGGAATATTCCAGGCATAGCATGAACATATATATATATATACACTGTATATTTACTTACCATATTAACAACCTATGGAGATACATCTGCTCCCGCCGGTGCTTATTCTCTAATTACCCCAGCAGCATTCACTCACAGGGAAAGAAAGGCAAAAAGAGAAAAAGAAATAGCCACCAATTGCCTTTATATATCACCAGCCCGAATTAGTGAGGTCACTGCAGTGGGAATCACAAAAAAAGACCAACTGCAAAATGTCGTAAGTAGCCAATTTCTACATCTTATTAAAAAAAAACACAATTCAAACGCAAACTTCCCCTTTAAAGCAAGAAGAAAAAATGCACCAAAATAGGGTATACATTTTTTTGTGAGTATACTGCCCTCCAGTGGTGCATAATGTTTCTGCAGCTGACTGCATATCCAAAAATTGTATTATACTTCAGTTCTATATTACACTTATTAATAACCTTCGCTGCTGTTTGTGGCCACTGAACACATAGGGAATATTCAGATCAAGGTTTGTGCAAAAATGTCACTTTGATGATATATATCATAGCACCAAGAAATGGGTGTCTGGGCACCCCGACCCTAGAACATGGAGACTTTACTGCTGATCCGGGCCATAGGCTTCACACTAGCACAGCAGGGCCCAGAGCCCCCGTTCCTACTGTCTTCTCAAGTGTTTTATTGTATTGTAGTTAGCCTTCAGTACACCATCATGTTACTACTACCAGAACAGCACAATGTACAGGGTGTGGAATAGAAGCAATGGATAGACTGGGGCATATAGTAGCAGTGGGATAATAGCCTCTGGGAAGGGACTGGGGCTGTGGGATAGCAGGTATAGTAGGGAGAGATGGTGCCTATAGTAGCAGTGGGATAATAGCCTCTGGGAAGGGACTGGGGCTGTGGGATAGCAGGTATAGTAGGGAGAGATGGTGCCTATAGTAGCAGTGGGGGGATAATAGCCTCTGGGAAGGGACTGGGGCTGTGGGATAGCAGGTATAGTAGGGAGAGATGGTGCCTATAGTAGCAGTGGGGGGATAATAGCCTCTGGGAAGGGACTGGGGCTGTGGGATAGCAGGTATAGTAGGGAGAGATGGTGCCTATAGTAGCAGTGGGGGGATAATAGCCTCTGGGAAGGGACTGGGGCTGTGGGATAGCAGGTATAGTAAGGAGAGATGGTGCCTATAGTAGCAGTGGGGGGATAATAGCCTCTGGGAAGGGACTGGGGCTGTGGGATAGCAGGTATAGTAGGGAGAGATGGTGCCTATAGTAGCAGTGGGGGGATAATAGCCTCTGGGAAGGGACTGGGGCTGTGGGATAGCAGGTATAGTAGGGAGAGATGGTGCCTATTGTAGCAGTGGGGGGATAATAGCCTCTGGGAAGGGACTGGGGCTGTGGGATAGCAGGTATAGTAGGGAGAGATGGTGCCTATAGTAGCAGTGGGGGGATAATAGCCTCTGGGAAGGGACTGGGGCTGTGGGATAGCAGGTATAGTAGGGAGAGATGGTGCCTATAGTAGCAGTGGGGGGATAATAGCCTCTGGGAAGGGACTGGGGCTGTGGGATAGCAGGTATAGTAGGGAGAGATGGTGCCTATAGTAGCAGTGGGATAATAGCCTCTGGGAAGGGACTGGGGCTGTGGGATAGTAGGTATAGTAGGGAGAGATGGTGCCTATAGTAGCAGTGGGATAATAGCCTCTGGGAAGGGACTGGGGCTGTGGGATAGCAGGTATAGTAGGGAGAGATGGTGCCTATAGTAGCAGTGGGGGGATAATAGCCTCTGGGAAGGGACTGGGGCTGTGGGATAGCAGGTATAGTAGGGAGAGATGGTGCCTATAGTAGCAGTGGGGGGATAATAGCCTCTGGGAAGGGACTGGGGCTGTGGGATAGCAGGTATAGTAGGGAGAGATGGTGCCTATAGTAGCAGTGGGGGGATAATAGCCTCTGGGAAGGGACTGGGGCTGTGGGATAGCAGGTATAGTAGGGAGAGATGGTGCCTATAGTAGCAGTGGGGGGATAATAGCCTCTGGGAAGGGACTGGGGCTGTGGGATAGCAGGTATAGTAGGGAGAGATGGTGCCTATAGTAGCAGTGGGATAATAGCCTCTGGGAAGGGACTGGGGCTGTGGGATAGCAGGTATAGTAGGGAGAGATGGTGCCTATAGTAGCAGTGGGGGGATAATAGCCTCTGGGAAGGGACTGGGGCTGTGGGATAGCAGGTATAGTAGGGAGAGATGGTGCCTATAGTAGCAGTGGGGGGATAATAGCCTCTGGGAAGGGACTGGGGCTGTGGGAAAGCAGGTATAGTAGGGAGAGATGGTGCCTATAGTAGCAGTGGGGGGATAATAGCCTCTGGGAAGGGACTGGGGCTGTGGGATAGCAGGTATAGTAGGGAGAGATGGTGCCTATAGTAGCAGTGGGGGGATAATAGCCTCTGGGAAGGGACTGGGGCTGTGGGATAGCAGGTATAGTAGGGAGAGATGGTGCCTATAGTAGCAGTGGGGGGATAATAGCCTCTGGGAAGGGACTGGGGCTGTGGGATAGCAGGTATAGTAGGGAGAGATGGTGCCTATAGTAGCAGTGGGGGGATAATAGCCTCTGGGAAGGGACTGGGGCTGTGGGATAGCAGGTATAGTAGGGAGAGATGGTGCCTATAGTAGCAGTGGGATAATAGCCTCTGGGAAGGGACTGGGGCTGTGGGATAGCAGGTATAGTAGGGAGAGATGGTGCCTATAGTGATAGGGATTAAATTACTAAATGCTGTGATAGGGGCTAAATTGCTTAATGTTGAATTTACACAATTTTGTTTTCAATCATGAAGGCCTGTGTATGTGTTACTTCAATTGTTATGATTATCCTCATTATCTTGTCTTTGTCCAAGTTGCTCTGGCCTTGGGTATCTCAGCTTATTTTCAAGGCTAAGAAACCATAATAAGCTTCAGTAGCCATTTTTAATGAATTTCTGTTATTTGCTAATAACTGTAAGGCATATGTGCCCACCCATGCTACGTAAGCATAATGGGATGTGTTTACCTATCTACTATAAAAGTAATATCAAAACAAAATAAATTTGTACTTGTTTGCAATACACATACTGGTTGTATCGTTTGTACAAGTTCCCTGATCAGCGCACATGCGCAGACGATATCAGATGTTTCGCCGACGCACAGATTAAATCGGACCGGTCCGTGACTGCTTATAGGGACAGTGCTACAGGTGCACAGACAGAGTTACAGAGATTTACCCTAACAGTTCGTGCTACAGGTGTTACGAACAGAGATTACATGATTTAACCCTTTCAGTTCTGGTGTCAGGAAGTGGGATTGGCGACGGGGAAAATCCAGTGGTAAGTAAGAATTTATGTCTAAATTTGACAGTTTTCGTCTTACCCCTGGCTCTTCTCTACAAGCCAATGTAAAAAGGGTTCAGTTAGCAGTCTACAGTCTCTTACGTGTTGAGACAGAGATACAAGATACAGAGATACAGAGATAAAAAGAGAATTAGGGATTCTCAGGACGTGTGTGGGAAACATTATTTACTGACTGATTCGTCTCTGCATGTGTATTCCTGTGTTGTCCTGTCTTTGTTATATGTACCTGTAACTGTATTTTATGTATCTGCTCATATAAGCACACCTGGTATTAAGAGTGATCGCAAGTCATTGTGGGTCTTGTTGGGACCTTGATCTCAGTTCAGCCCTAACGACTTTCCTTTGCCAAATGTGTTTATATTTTCAATTTTGGAAATTTATGGTATTAAGATTTGATCGCGAGAGAAAATTAAAGGTACTGTTGGATGAATTACTGTTTGCCTGTGTTGTGTCTTTGTTATTTTCTTTAAAAGTAAATGTTTTTAATATCGTAACACTTATATTTTTAAACTGGTCATCTAAAATTTATTACAACATTAAGGAATACCTCTGACTGAGCTAGGGTTTTGTAGGGACCTTAATCCCAGTACAGCCTGTTTGCTTTTTTGGAATTGTTGCAATTAATTTTCATTAAATGAAATTGAAAATAAAGGAAATAATAATGCTAAGAAATTACTATTACTCATTCGTGATAAACTTGCAAGGAATACTGAACCTGGTGTCAGTATGATTCTTTCGGTGCGCACCCACACGCTTTGTTGAACTAATTTGGACAGGAATAAATACCGTGAGGACTGATTATGTCTTTAACAATTTGAGCCCAATGTGAGACTGCAGATTTTGTCTGTCTTTAAGCCAAATATGAGAGTTCCAGACAGTTTACACGGAATGGGACGGAGACTGATCACCTCCGGGACACGATAAGAACCTAGGTTTTAGTTTCTTTACCGTGTCATCCCCATATCCTATTGTGAATTCGTCTGTAATTTCGCAGTGGCTTCTTGGCAGCCAGCAAAGACAGGTTTCTTAGGATTGCAGCTCATTTTAACGGAACCTGCACATGGTATTTATTGCCTGATGTATTCTGTTTTTCTATGTTTTCTTTTGCCTCCCTATAATTGGTCTCTGTTAACAGTCTAAGGTTGTGTCTATGATGTTCAGTAGCAGGAGGATTCTTATGTGCAGGGATAAGAGGGGTTAATGGTTACATTCCAGAGGTGTACATGTTGGAAAGGGGATAGTCACTGCGATTGTGTGTGTGTGGGGTGTCATAGCTTTGGTGGGTTAACCTAGTACAGTGTGCGGGAAAGCTATGTTGTGTCAAAATTGTGTATTTGAACTTTTCTTTGGTATTACAGAAGGGATGTTAATGAGTGTGAATAAGATGAGTAAAAATGAGTTAGAAATTTAGGACCCTGGATATCTTTTTCTACTGGGTTCCAGGGATCAAACCAATAGTATGGTGGAGGAAGGGATCTCAGTATGTGAGCTGATGGCAGTCAGAGAGGGGAAGGAATATCAGATAAAAAGGAAAGAAAGAAATTGTAAACTGTTTTTCTTTAAAATTTTGTTTGGGTCGGTTCCCAGATTAAGGTGTTACTATTATTATTATTATTATTAACATTTATTTATAAAGCGCCAACATATTCCGCAGCGCTGAATGTTTGTTTCCCCAACAGTTACAATTACACTCTGATGCTTTAACTAATTTTGTATCTCTAAAAAAAAATGGTCCATCTATCTACATACAGAAATTTTCCCAGAAACCTTAACAAATTGCATAAAGCGTTTTGATAAACTCATCCATACAGAAATCTGGAGGGAGCAAAACTTTAGACTAATCCATCTAGCCTATAAAGGTTTTAACTTTGATTGAAAAAAAAAAAAAAAATGGATCGATCCAAACTCCCCATTATTATTGGAGGTCATTTCGGAGTTACAAATTCTCTGTACAAATGAAGCCATTGCTTTCAAATTTAGTAATACAAAAACCCGCACAAGATTCTTATCTAAATGGAGATTCCTCATGCATACCCTTTCTCCCAATGATAGTTCTCATTTGGACTAATTTCCTTACTATCCATAGTTCCATGAATATTTCCAAACTCTACTAGCCTGTTTAATTGTATCAATAAGAATTGTTTAATGTAGTATTAATCTTATCCAATTGTATCACAATAATCCATGTTTTTCTGCCATTACCTTTTCATCCATAGTCACTTGTAAAATTGTTTGAATTGCTCATTGTATTGATCTACTTATGTACCTTATTAATCCCGTTTGGGATTGTTTGTTTCCCAATGATTATTGTACTTGTCTAATATAATAAAAAAATAATTTTGTATCTCAATTAACTTATGAACTAACTAAAGTGCATGGCCAGGTGTTCTCTTTTGTAACAGATCCCATCTTCACTGAGGGAACTGCAGCCCGAGGACTAAGTGATGCTAAAGAAATCTGTTTGGAACTACAGCTCCCACTGCAAAAAGACCCCAGCCCTGGAAGGAACACTTACATCCGTGCAAAGATAACTTATATCCTTTTATATTATTATTATTATTGTTAACATTTATTTATAAAGCAATCAATAACCGATACAAGAGGTGAAGAGAGCCCTGCCCAAAAGAGCTTACACTCTACAAGGAGTAACATATAAAGCAATCAGTAACCGATACAGGAGGGGAAGAGAGCCCTGCCCAAAAGAGCTTACAATCTACAAGGAGTAACATATAAAGCAATCAGTAACCGATACAGGAGGGGAAGGGAGCCCTGCCCAAAAGAGCTTACACTCTACAAGGAGTAACATATAAAGCAATCAGTAACCGATACAAGAGGGGAAGAGGGCTCTGCCTAAAAGAGCTTTTCTGTGTGTTTACAAACATCTTACTAGCCCAAGAGGTAGCAATTAGATAGAAAAATGGGGTTACGTAGTTCTAGTACAACTCCTTTAATACACAGCCTAACAAAGCTATGCCCTTTCTCACTGTAGGAGATTCATTAATTATGAAACCCCTAACACCTTCAGATTTTAGGAACATTTTAATAAATGCTCTAGATCCTAGAAAAATCCTGGTGCCTGCCTTATCTATCCTGTATGTATGTATCAGGGTCAATGCATGTAGAAATGGAAAGATTATGGACTGATAGTCTATGGCAGTTGCCTTAGCCTGTAAACAAAAGGTTTCAGAGAATGTTAGAGGATATATGGCACAATTAAAGTTATAAACTTGTTTTAGTTAATTTTTGAATGGCCTAGCCTCACTGCTATTTTTATAAGAAAGATAAGAAAGTGTTAAAAAAAAAAAAAGCAGCATGTTGTTTTGAGAGTACAAAGAAAGTGTAACCCTTTCTTGGCACTGATATCCAGGGCCACACTGGGGCGCAAACAGGAGAAATCCCAAGCCTCCGCTAAGTGGGAGATTTGCAGGGTTTGGAAAGTTTAAGTGCCTCCACCCAGGGCTAAACCATGTATTAGTGGGCAACAACTCCCTGGGAACTGCGACAGCAGTGATTAATATACCAAATGCAATGGAAATAAACCACACAATTGATAGATATGAAATAAATTGTAATATATATGCAAGATGCAATGAAATGAAAACAATAACAGTTTCACATAACACATGTAATAATTGACACTATTCCCCTTTGTGTAAGAATATGTCCCTTGTCACTTTAAGAACCTTGAGTGTGCACAGGTTAACTCCTTGTATGAAGGTAGGGGTAACAGAGTTATGTGTTGCAACACCAGATTGTAGCACCCCGGGGTGTGTAACTGTAAAACCTCACCAACTCCTGGTGGCAGTGAAAGGGGAATAGATCCTGTGGGGCAGAGCAGATGCAGGGAAGCAGTCTGGCAGCTTTAACCCTCACTGAGCTTGAGATGCTGGAGTAGAGAAAGGCTTCTTGGGATCCTGATGGAGATTCACTGCAGGTGTCACGGAGGCTGATGGGTAATCCCACATCCAGATCCAGTGTACACGCTGGTAACTCACTACAGGGCTGAAGTCCTAACTATCCTACAGGGATTACTACCCTAACAATAGCTCAGGCCTGCTGCAGTAATCCCATTCACTAAATGGCTGAATGGGAAGGGTTAACTAACTCCCTATGCTCTGATTATGGGGTTCCCTATATGGAATAGATTGTTCTACAGGTGGAACCCTAGCTCCCTACTTGTACAGATTACAGGAACACTCACAGGAAAGATGGAGAAACCTCAGGCAGCTCCCAGTAATACTGTGCAGAGTCCATGCTTTCCTTCTCCTCTCTTCCTGAATCAGATCTGCCTCACTTTCATATCTTTTTGGCTCCAAAGCTCTTTCAGCAGGGTCACAAGGTCAGAAGCCAATCCCTCCTGCTGATTGGGCCAGGCTGTGACTGGGAACTGTCCCTTTACAGTACAGTCAGCAGCCATGTTTTTGGTTGCTCCAGATTTAAAGTCACAGGGTTGTCTGTTTGGGGAAAGTGTAAATTAGCACTTCCCTATATTCTCCCCCTGGAAAATCCCTTCTGTCCCAGCAAGGGTACAAATAATATAAACAGGCAAGATGCCATTTATTTAAACATAAACATCCGCTTCGGATAGTCTCTCCTGAGAGCTATCAAGATACAATGGTTGCTGTAAGGGAAATGAAATTAGTAGTAGTTAACAGACATCATAGAAGATAACCTACTCATCATTTGGTACATTTCCCTTAACAAATTCTGAACATCAGCAACACAAGGCACATTTAAACCACACTGATAAGGTGAGGCATATCCAACAAAAGGTTGGGAAGTGTAGTTAGGTACCCCTAGAGAATCATAGGTAAGGGCACTAGGAGGCCTCCTTATCCTTCTTCCCCTCCGCACATCCCTAGCAGGCAGTCCTGAGGCTGGGTTAACTGAATTCTGGGTTTGATTCAGTCCAGGCTGTGTAGCAGGAACAAATGCTGGGGTGTTTGTGCTCAGTCTTGTAGAAGAAGGTGGGTCATCATGTGAATTAGTAGGTGCAATGGTTGGCTGTTCATCATCATTATCTGCATTAAGTGATGCAGGTGAATTGACTGAAACATCAAAGTTATTTGGTGAATTTCCAGCACAAGAGGAACCATCACTAACAGTAGAGCCTGTTTGATCCTCAGTCTCAGAGTCAGATACTTGAGGTATGGGTAAGAGATGATTTTGATGCCAGGCTTTTAGATACCCCCTTGGGCCTTTAATACGGTAGACAGGGATACCAGGTAGTTTATCAACTACAACATAAAAGTCTGTACGCCAACGATCAGATAGTTTATGCTGAGCATTGTTTCCTAGGTTTCTCAGTAATACCCTGTCTCCTGGAACAAGTTCATTGTGACGTACTCTGGCATCATACCTTCTCTTGTTGCCTTGATTCGTTTTAGAGGCATTTCCCTCAGCAAGACGATAGGCTTTAGACAAATCATCTTTTAACTTAGCAACATACTGAGAATGACTAATGCTGCCCATACCATCCACGGATACTCCAAAGTAGAGATCTATTGGTAGTCGTGCTTCTCTGCCGAACATGAGAAAGTAGGGAGAATATCCGGTAGTTTCATGTCGAGTGCAGTTGTAAGCATGTACCATAGTGCTAACATGGCGACTCCAAAATCTTTTCTCTTTAACATTTAGGGTACCGAGCATGTTTAACAAGGTGCGGTTGAATCTCTCTGGTTGGGCATCTCCTTGAGGATGATATGGTGTAGTTCTACTTTTGCTGATGTTGAGCATTTGCAGAAGTTCTTTGATCAATTTACTCTCAAAATCTCGTCCTTGATCTGAGTGTAGACGAACAGGAAGTCCATAGTGAATGAAGAACTTCTCCCAAAGAACTTTAGCAACAGTGGCAGCTTTCTGATCCTTGGTAGGAAAGGCTTGAGCATAGCGTGTATAATGATCAGTCACCACTAGAATGTTTCCAACTCCTTTTGAATCAGGATCAATGCAGAGGAAGTCCATGCAAACTAGGTCTAAGGGCCCTGAACTTTTCAGGTGCTCTAGAGGTGCAGCTTTTATTGGCAATGTTTTTCTTTGCAAACATCTCAGACATCTTCTACAATAGTCAGTAACAGTTTCTCTCATCTTAGGCCAGTAAAATCTATCTTGGATCAAACCGTATGTTTTCTCAGTACCTAAATGTCCATTTTTGTCATGTAAGTTTCTGAGCACAAACTGTTGATATCTTTTAGGAAGAACAAACTGGCGTCGATCAGGGTGATCATGGTATAGTACCACCCTATAAAGGAGTCCACTCTCTATCTGAAGCTTCTCCCATTCTCTTAAAAGGATAGTGCAATCAGAAGGCAGAGACTTCTTAAGGTACTCCTGGTCCTTTTGTAGAACAGCTTTTCTCAGGGGCCCTATGATAGGGTCAGCTATTTGAGCTCTGATCAAATCCTTTTTCTTCAAAGGGTGAAGCTGATCAATCCCTAGCAATGCAGGGCAACAAAAGGCATCTGGTACACATTCTGGTCTTGCACCCAGTGAATCCACTACTCTTAAGTCTGAGAAGTTGAGTTTCCTTCTATTAACAGCCGAAGCTAGGCAAAAGGCATTTACCCCTGATGTTGAAATTTCTGTCCATTCCTCATTATCAGTAGTAGCAGGTAGACCAGGCCTTCTAGATAGGGCATCGGCTCCTACATTCTTCGGACCTGGTTTATACTTAAGTGTGAACTGATAGTTAGATAAGGCAGCTAACCATCTCTGGCCTGTAGCATCTAACTTTGCGGTAGTGTGAACATACGTTAGAGGGTTGTTATCAGTTCTAACTTCAAACGGCACTCCATACAGGTATCCCTGAAGTTTATCAACAATGGCCCACTTTAGTGCCAGGAACTCTAACTTGTGTACTGGGTAGTTTTTTTCACTTGCAGCTAAACTCCGGCTTATATATGCCACAGGACGCAAGCCTCCAGGGTACTCTTGGTGAAGTACTCCTCCCAAACCATCATAGCTGGCATCCACATGGAGGATATAGGGTTTTGTTGGATCTGCATAGGCCAACACAGGGGCTTCTGTGAGACATTTCTTCAAAGCTGCAAAGGCTTGAGTACAGGCATCAGTCCACTTATCCCCAAAGGGTAACTTGGAATTTTTGGTAGCCTTTTCTTCAGTTGAGGGAATGGTCAGTAAGGTATGTAAAGGTTTTGCCAACTTGGAATATCCCTCCACAAACCTTCGGTAATAGCCACAGAACCCTAGGAATGACCTAAGTTCTGTGAGGTTGTTTGGTTGTGGCCAATTCACCACTGCTTCTATTTTGGCAGGGTCAGTGGCCACGCCTTCATCAGACACAATATGTCCCACGTAGTGCACTGAGGTACGACCAAATTTGCATTTGTCAATAGACAACTTTAGACCTTCTTCTTGAAGTCTGTCAATCACACGAATGAGTCTTTCATGGTGTTCTTCTAGAGTACTTCCAAACACAATAATGTCATCAAGGTAGACAAGACATTCTCGGGGGCATAGATCTCCCAGAACTTTTTCCATGAGTCTCTGGAATGTTGCAGGGGCCCCGCAGATACCTTGAGGCATCCGTGTGAATTGATAAAATCCCAGAGGACATATGAAGGCAGTTTTCTCTTGATCCTCAGGACACATTGGTACTTGATAGTATCCAGATCTGAGATCCATCACAGTAAACCATTTACTCCCACTTAAAGCTTCCAAGGAATCTTCAATTCTAGGTAGTGTGTATTGGTCGGGTATGGTCCTTCGGTTTAATGTACGGTAGTCCACACAAAGACGAACGGATCCATCTTTCTTCCGAACCACCACAATAGGGGAAGCATAGGGACTTCTAGAATCTGTGATTATATTCTGATCCTTCATCTTTTTCAAGCACTTTCGTACATCTTCAACATCTCTGGGTGGTAACTTTCTAGATCTCTCCCGGAAGGGTTTAGAATCTGCTAAGCGAATGGTGTGACAGGCACTTTTGGCACATCCAACATCCATATCCTCAGTGGAGAACACATCTTCTCTGATTGTGAGCTCCTTAATAAGCAGTTCTTTGGCTTCTTTCGGCATGGGAGAGTCCCCAAAATCAAAATTCAGAGGTGCATCTTTTGGTTCAATATGTGCAGAACACACTTCAGATTCAGAAGTAACTTCTTGAACAGAGTAGCACTCTCCAACTTCATCAAACTCACTCACTGTAATAGGCCAAGGGTTGTGATTTCGCAGAACAACCCAATCAAACTCGGGCATTCCCTGTCTCCAGTCCTTTCTTTCTGGAATTAATTCCCAACCATGCTTTGCAACTTGTTCAGGTGGTGTTTCCAGAAGAAAATAGCTTTCTGTATCGCATTCAATCGGCAGAGACCGGGAAACTTGTATCAGTTGTGCTTGACCAGCTGGAATTTCTAAAGGAGGCCCATTCACTCTGTACACAGGACCCTGACAGAATTCGGGTACAAAAGCTTCACACAGTCTCTTCACTGCTGCTGACACAGGAAAAGAAGAAACATCAGTGGTCCCTTGCAAGTGCAGAAACTTAAGGAAGGCATCTTCAACTGCCTTTACGTTAGATCCCACAATTATTGGTGCAGAAGTCCTGAGATCCATAGGAGGACAAATATAAGCGAACACTTTGAGAGGGGGTTCAGCTTCAGAAGTTATCCCAGGTATTCGGAGATCAACTTCAACTTTACCATCCATATAAGCTGATTCGGCACCCACACCCACTACTTCTATGTCATCAGCAGGTATCAAGGGTAGGTGGGATAAATGTTCCTGGTAGAAAGGTCGACAAATGATGGTTATCTGTGAGCCAGTGTCAAACAATGCGGTAGAAGGGACACCATTCACAGTCAGATGGAAGATGCACTTACGTCCTACCCCTACAAGGGGTGTGGGGTGGTCAGGCTTCCTTTCCTTATGTCTGCTTGAGTTGCATTCTCCAACTTGGCTTTGCACAGGAGTAGCTTGTACTTTACGATAGCAGTTATTGGTGTCATGCCCTTGTGTCTGGCAACGTCGGCAGTACGGTTTCGTGGTTTTAGGAAACTGTGGTGCTTCAGGTGACTTGCTCTTTGCAGGCTGTGGAACAGTCTGAGACTGAGCTGTAGAAGGCTTTTCTTTCTCTTTTAACTCAGAATCATGGGTAGAAGATGCATAATAGAAGTCTATTCTAGCTTCCTCTTCCTCAGCTGTCCTTAAGAGATCCCCCGTAGACGCATTAGGGTTATATCTCAGGTAAGATTGCACAGCAAGATTGACAGGGTGCTTGGGGTCTGAGCCCCACTTTACTTGCCGGTGAAGATGAGAAATTTCCTGAGCTGCAGGAATGATCTTTTTGAATATGAGGTAATTTAGTTCATTAGACACTCTGCAAATGAATGCAGATGCTTTCTCGCCTTTAGACTGTCGCATTGCTTGAAACTTAGCAAGACGTTGTTGAGGATCCTCATATTTCTCATAGCGATTTATCAAGGCTTGTAATAAATCATGAACAGTACAATCAGGCTGTTTAGTCTTTTGGGCTTGTAAGAAAATCAAAGCAGGATGTCTTACTAGCTCCATTAGTCTGCGTTGTTTCATTTTATCAGTTCCTTCCCATTCCTCTAATAATGGGCGGATGTACTCTATCCATTCAGAAAACACTTCTTCACCTTTGGGTACTGGTTCATTACCAGAAAAATACTTCTTTACACTCCAGACAGTCTCTTGCCATAACCGTATACTAGCTTCAGTTACTTTCTGTATGCTTTCAGCAAATACAGGTGCTATGGTGTCCAGGCTTGTGGACAATTGAGGCAGTACTGGAGGGGGTACCCACTCCAAAATAGGATATTGAGGTGGTATATAAGAAGTGTCATTTTCAATAAGTATGCTGCAGGAGTCTGGCTGTACAGCCATGGGAATGGATGAGCATTGTAGGTGTATAGCTGGAATAGCAGGAGGATATATAGCAGGCCATCCCCTTTGTGAAATACTATCTGGATAGATAACTGCAGGTAAACTGTCTCTTTTAAGCTCAGACTGAGCTACACACAGCACTTGCTTCAATCCTTGTAAGGGTGAAGGTGATGATGTGACTATAGCAGCGCCAGCCAGGCCAGGGTAAGATGACAGTGCTTGTTCAAGCACACCATTTGGCAACTGTAGGGGGATGTGATCAATTACAAATGCACATGGCAAAGTGAGTCCTTCCTGCAGAGCCCACATTTTAACTCCTTCTGGGGTAATGGCAGACATGGTGACTAAAGTTCCACAAATCGGTATCTCAGCAGTGCCTCCAAAATGTAACCCTTTCTTGGCACTGATATCCAGGGCCACACTGGGGCGCAAACAGGAGAAATCCCAAGCCTCCGCTAAGTGGGAGATTTGCAGGGTTTGGAAAGTTTAAGTGCCTCCACCCAGGGCTAAACCATGTATTAGTGGGCAACAACTCCCTGGGAACTGCGACAGCAGTGATTAATATACCAAATGCAATGGAAATAAACCACACAATTGATAGATATGAAATAAATTGTAATATATATGCAAGATGCAATGAAATGAAAACAATAACAGTTTCACATAACACATGTAATAATTGACACTATTCCCCTTTGTGTAAGAATATGTCCCTTGTCACTTTAAGAACCTTGAGTGTGCACAGGTTAACTCCTTGTATGAAGGTAGGGGTAACAGAGTTATGTGTTGCAACACCAGATTGTAGCACCCCGGGGTGTGTAACTGTAAAACCTCACCAACTCCTGGTGGCAGTGAAAGGGGAATAGATCCTGTGGGGCAGAGCAGATTCAGGGAAGCAGTCTGGCAGCTTTAACCCTCACTGAGCTTGAGATGCTGGAGTAGAGAAAGGCTTCTTGGGATCCTGATGGAGATTCACTGCAGGTGTCACGGAGGCTGATGGGTAATCCCACATCCAGATCCAGTGTACACGCTGGTAACTCACTACAGGGCTGAAGTCCTAACTATCCTACAGGGATTACTACCCTAACAATAGCTCAGGCCTGCTGCAGTAATCCCATTCACTAAATGGCTGAATGGGAAGGGTTAACTAACTCCCTATGCTCTGATTATGGGGTTCCCTATATGGAATAGATTGTTCTACAGGTGGAACCCTAGCTCCCTACTTGTACAGATTACAGGAACACTCACAGGAAAGATGGAGAAACCTCAGGCAGCTCCCAGTAATACTGTGCAGAGTCCATGCTTTCCTTCTCCTCTCTTCCTGAACAAGATCTGCCTCACTTTCATATCTTTTTGGCTCCAAAGCTCTTTCAGCAGGGTCACAAGGTCAGAAGCCAATCCCTCCTGCTGATTGGGCCAGGCTGTGACTGGGAACTGTCCCTTTACAGTACAGTCAGCAGCCATGTTTTTGGTTGCTCCAGATTTAAAGTCACAGGGTTGTCTGTTTGGGGAAAGTGTAAATTAGCACTTCCCTACAAAAGAGAAACGGGATATCAGTAGATTTCAAACGTAACTAGTTGACTGTACACCATACAAAGCTTCTATACACCCGCATTCTCACCCTGTTTTCTCAAACAGTATCCTATCAGTAAATGGTATTTGTCCCCTTGTTAACTCCTTCCTACAGCAAGGCATTTCACGCCTGATTGTTCTCCCCTTACAACACACCAGTCAACCCAATGCCTAAAAAAAAAAAAAAAAAAAAAAAAAAAACTTTAATTACACTTATTGTGTTCATTATTCCTGATGTGACAGTTCTACTTACATCTATACCCTGTGATGTGTTTGTATTCACAGTTTTGATTTAAAGTAATGTTTTTTTCCTCGGTCCCAGTTGACCTTGAGACACAGTTACTATTGGCTTTTATTTTTGATGGGGCCTAATATACCTAGACCCATCATCCCTAAGGTTATTGGATTTCATCAGTGGCCATTCCCTGATGCTCCAATACTCCTTGAAGTCATGGACTCCTAGCCATGGTTCTGTCCTGCTTCAGTACGTCAATGACCTACTGTTGTGTAGTCCTAATCAGGCTACTAATGTTGCTGACATGGTTTGTTTTTTACAACACCTTGCACTTGAAGGTCACAAAATTGCTAAACACAAAACTCAGATGGGGGCTGAGTCTGTTGAAAACTAATACAATATTCTTGGGCAGTGCACAAAGAAAGATCAATATGTGTTAATTATATGGTCACCAGCTATGCAAAATGTGTTTTATCAGCTTAATAAATCTCTGGTTCAAGCCCCTGCTTTAGGACTACCAAATTATTGTAAACATTTTCTTTTGTATGTTAAGGACACCTGTAAAACCATGACTGCAGTCTGTGCTCAGGAGTCTGGAGGCAATTTGCGTCCGGTAGCCCATTTTTCCAAAGTAATGCTTGTTCCGGTACAGGGGATGCCGGCGTGTCTCAAAGCTTTAGCAGCTAGTGCTATGGCTGTAGAAATGTCATAGTCAGTCACGATTGGTCACAATACTATCTTGCATACTTCACACCAAGTCACACATTTGCTATAAAACATTACCACCCAACATAAGACTTCCCAATGCTTTAGTGGAGACATCTTACTTGGCACGCAAAATTTTAACTATTGAATATGCTTCTACAACACAAGGTCCCGCAGCAGTTTTCAATGCATTATTAAATTCTTCTAATCCTGATAGCAATCCATTATTACAAGCTCTGTGTGTTACTGAAATTCATAATAGTACTACACCAAGAAGGGATTTATAGGATATCCCTTAGAGAATACTATTAACATTTTCGTTGAGAGTTCTTGTACCAGGACCTCAGATCACGAGTACCAGGCAGACTACGCAGTTGTGCAACTCCCTGATATAGTCATTTAGTCAGGTCCATTAACTATTAACTCCTTGGGTTAGAAGTCCACTTATTATTCCCAGTGATTTAGAACTATTCAAATAAGAATATGTATATAACTTTATCATTACTTTGAATGGCAACTATGGTGATGTCTCTTTATCTTTTCGTTTACCCACACAGGAACCTACATATACCTTCTGCCCTGAAGACTCTCTTGTTGTTCTACAGATGCATCGTTATCGAAATGGGGGATTTCCATTTGGACCCAAAGCCACAGTTATTGCCATCACACCAACCTCCATTCTAACAGACTCCAGTGTCGAGTGGATTCACGCTTCGAGAGTGAAACTTGCCCGAGTTGCTACCACCACCAGTACCTTCTAAAGACTATAACACTACCAAAGATGACCTCTTCTTGCCTGATAACACTGCCCCAAGACATCAGGACAGACAGAATGACCAGGAGGATGATCAGAGAGAAACTCAAGAACTGATAACTACCTGTAATGAACAGGAAATAGACAAAATATGCATCACTAACCGCACATAGTTTATTTTTAACATCAAGTGTGTCCATCTTGATACACCTTAACACATAGTTATTCTATGTGTATAAAAATCTGTATATGTTTTTTTTTTTCTTCTCTTTTTGTCTCTGTCCTTCTTAAATAATCTTAGCCATCCTGTTATTGGACAAGCTGTTTTTTGTTTTTCTTTTTGCCAATACCATCAAGGTTAAAATGCTCAAGGCTGAATACCAAGTAAACCACAGCTGAACCTTATTTTTTACACAAAGAATTGAATGTACTACATTCATTAGAATGTTTATCTGACTATTCTGTAATGATTACAGTTGTCCCACAGTATGTTTGCCTAGCTACAGACTGTCCTGTTGGTGCTTATGCTGTTGATTCTTCTCTATCTTTTAGTGGCTGCTTTGCCAATGTCACTCTGCTACGATGTTTCAATTGTACTTACTATTTTTCTCCCATTTCCTTCTGTTCACAAGTCATTCATGTATTTCCCATCTGCTTTACCTTAGATCAGTATCAGATCCCTATATCAGTGTACTGTTCCTTAATCACTGATAATACTAATGCTATAGCCGCTTGTCACATGACCAATAACTGTATGACACAGCTATTAAAACAGTAGCAACTTAGAACAAGTTAATATCCCTAGGATCTCAAATACAGGACAATTTACAGCATCATTGGTATGATATATTCTCAGGTTGGTCACACATTGGCTATTCTATTGTTCAAAGCTTCTTCTATCTGTTTATCATTGTTGTAGCTATATTTGTTTTGCTTATTTTTTGTTCAACTTGTATTTGTCATGTACCTTTTTCAAACACATACAAAAGATGATTTCCATTTCTCAACTAGAACAACTCAAATTAATTCCTGCTATAGATTCCTCACTACCTTTCAGTGGTTGCCTCACTAACGTCACCCTTTTATGTTGGTATAATTATACCTATTATTTTTCTCCTATCCCCACTGTCCATCGTTCCTTTCTGTATTTCCCACCTACCTTACCTGTAGGATCAGATTCCCAATACTGTACATCAATCACTTATTATCCATAACACTAACATGATTGCTGCTTATCGTAAGCATGATACCCAATTGCATGACACTGCTATTAAGACAGTTGCTACCAAGAACAAATTGCTCTCTCTGGGCTCTAAAATACAAGATGATCTGCAACCCCATTGGTATGATGCCTTCACTGGCTGGTCTCCAACAGGTTCTGCTATTATGCAAAGTCTTTTTATTCACTTTTTGCTGTTATTACTGTGTTTGTTTTACTTGTATTTTTCAATTTATATCTTTCATGTATTTTTCGTAAACGTATTCAAAAAATGATTTCACAAGCTCAGTCTGAACAACTTAAGCTTATACATGCTTCACATATGTAGTCACTTTTGTGACTAAAAAGGGGGATTGATAGGGATTAAATTACTAAATGCTGTGATAGGGGCTAAATTGCTTAATGTTGAATTTACACAATTTTGTTTTCAATCATGAAGGCCTGTGTATGTGTTACTTCAATTGTTATGATTATCCTCATTATCTTGTCTTTGTCCAAGTTGCTCTGGCCTTGGGTATCTCAGCTTATTTTCAAGGCTAAGAAACCATAATAAGCTTCAGTAGCCATTTTTAATGAATTTCTGTTATTTGCTAATAACTGTAAGGCATATGTGCCCACCCATGCTACGTAAGCATAATGGGATGTGTTTACCTATCTACTATAAAAGTAATATCAAAACAAAATAAATTTGTACTTGTTTGCAATACACATACTGGTTGTATCGTTTGTACAAGTTCCCTGATCAGCGCACATGCGCAGACGATATCAGATGTTTCGCCAACGCACAGATTAAATCGGACCGGTCCGTGACTGCTTATAGGGACAGTGCTACAGGTGCACAGACAGAGTTACAGAGATTTACCCTAACAGTTCGTGCTACAGGTGTTACGAACAGAGATTACATGATTTAACCCTTTCATATAGTAGCAGTGGGGGGGATAATAGCCTCTGGGAAGGGACTGGGGCTGTGGGATAGCAGGTATAGTAGGGAGAGATGGTGCCTATAGTAGCAGTGGGGGGATAATAGCCTCTGGGAAGGGACTGGGGCTGTGGGATAGCAGGTATAGTAGGGAGAGATGGTGCCTATAGTAACAGTGGGGGGATAATAGCCTATGGGAAGGGACTGGGGCTGTGGGATAGCAGGTATAGTAGGGAGAGATGGTGCCTATAGTAACAGTGGGGGATAATAGCCTATGGGAAGGGACTGGGGCTGTGGGATAGCAGGTATAGTAGGGAGAGATGGTGCCTATAGTAGCAGTGGGGGGATAATAGCCTCTGGGAAGGGACTGGGGCTGTGGGATAGCAGGTATAGTAGGGAGAGATGGTGCCTATAGTAGCAGTGGGGGGATAATAGCCTCTGGGAAGGGACTGGGGCTGTGGGATAGCAGGTATAGTAGGGAGAGATGGTGCCTATAGTAGCAGTGGGGGGATAATAGCCTCTGGGAAGGGACTGGGGCTGTGGGATAGCAGGTATAGTAGGGAGAGAATTTTATTAAAATATATTAAACAAATACAATAAAACAATAATTACATTTCAATCAAACAAAAAAAATACATATAAATCAATATCACATCAAAAAAACAAAGCGTACCTCCCTCCAAAGCATCTTATTTCTTACAGATCATTATAAAACACATATCAAGAGGCATCTATGTTTCTTTTTTTGAGAATTGTCCAAACATTTCCCAGCAGACCGTTTAACCTGTACCCGCACACCTGCCCCCTGACTCTCCATCACATCTTGCTCCCCCAACTCCCCTTCCTCCAGTGACTCCTTTTCTGCCCCCTGAGACTGAAAAGCCCCTTCCCTTTTGCTCTTCTTCCTGCTGGAGATGATATCAGATGAGAGACTTTTCCTTTTCTCCCTCTCCTCCTCCTCCTCCTCCATTCTCTCCAACTCTACCTGTTCCTCTGCTAAATCCCCCCACGACTTCCCTCCTGGCAAAACAAACCTATTTTCAGTTGGGAGGGTAATTACACCCGGGCACTGAGCCTCCTTAGCTTTATTTGATTTGCTGCCCACCACTATCCAACCATCCCCTCCACCTCCCTCCTCTTGGGCTGCCTGTGCCTTTGCCTGTTTGTTCTCTCTCTCCTTCCCTCTCATCTCTGTTGGGCGCCCCCTGTCTGTCTCTTTTGCCCCACCTGCCCTCTCCACCCCCCTTCCCTTAGTCTGGGGCAAGTTCTCCCCTGGCATTGGGGTACTCATTACTTTTTCCAGATTGGGACAAGCCTTCCTAATGTTGCGCCAGGCGTCGGGGCAGGCCCTATAAGCATGGCCGGATTGCATACACAGGTTGCACTTTATGGCCTTTACACACTCCTTGCTTGGGTGCCCAGTCTCCCCACACAAAGCACATTTCTGTATGTTGCACTTTACAGCATAATGCCTGTTGGACCCACATTTATAGCATAGCCTGGGCTGGCCCACATAGAAACAGACTCCCCTTGCTTTCCCAATGAAAAAGGAATTTGGGAGATGTTTCTGAACATTCTGATCCACATGCAGTTTCACTTGGACTTTATACCCCCCTACCCAGAATCCCTCCCCATCAAACACCGGCTCCAGGGGGGGATAGGACTTTATACCCCCCTACCCAGAATCCCTCCTCATCAAACACCGGCTCCAGGGGGGGATAGGACTTTATACCCCCCTACCCAGAATCCCTCCTCATCAAACACCGGCTCCAGGGGGGATAGGACTTTATACCCCCCTACCCAGAATCCCTCCTCATCAAACACCGGCTCCAGGGGGGATAGGACAGTGCACTGGCGCCGGAGCCATATGAGGATGTCCTGCTCATGCACGGTCTCTCTCTTCATGATAATGGTGACCAGTTTGGTTTCGGGTTTGGACACCGGTATTACCCTAAACCCCTCCCACTCCTTGGCCCCTTTACTCAGATGGTACCGCCTCCAGAACTCCTCTAACCCTTGGGATAGCTTATAGCTTAAATCAAACTCTGTGTCTGTGACACTCAGCAAGGCATAAACGTCCTGTGGGGTAAAACCCAGCAACTGCTTAATGATGTTTCTGCCCACAAACCTGCGCCCCGGGAAATCCTCCCTCTCTTTCTCCCACTTAATTTTCACAACATTCTTCCTCTTATCAAACTCATCATCAAACTCCTCATCCTGCTCACGTGCAAAGAATCTCCTTCCCTCCCAAACACTGCCCCCCGCAGCCCCAGCAACACTCTCAGTCCCCCCTTGCACATTGCTTTCCCCAGCAGAATAAACGACATTTTTTCCTTCCCCTCCCCCCTCAGTCACACACGTTGCATTACCTGCAATCACCTGCACCTCAGCTGCACCACTCCCAGCTGCTTGCACCTCAGCTGCACCACTCTCAGCCGCTTGCACCTCAGCTGCACCACTCTCAGCCGCTTGCACCTCAGCTGCACCACTATCAGCCGCTTGCACCTCAGCTGCACCACTCTCAGCCGCTTGCACCTCAGCTGCCCCAGCACTCACTGCCCCACCCCCCTCACACACACACATTGCATTACCCGCATGTACCTGCACCCCAGCCGCTTGCCCCACACTGCCCCCGGCACTCACGGCAGCTGCACACACACTATCAGCATTAGAAAGGTTGTTACTATGGGTAATGTCAGTAGCAACGCTACATTCAGTAAAAGTTTTTGAAACTTCAGTCTCTTTGAGCAGTTCAGCAACTTTTAGCAGTCTCTCAGCAGTCACATTGCCCTCCTTCATCTGCTCAAATCTCTGCTTGTTGCCATACAGCTCCTTCCATGGCTCTATAACAGCCAGAATGTCTTTAATGTTAATTTCAGTCTCTTCTAGTTCCTTATTGAGGAAAGCCAACTCCCTGATGTACTGAGTTCTCCTCTCTCCTCTCAGCAACTTCTGATTTTTTATCAGTCTGTCAATCTCTTTATTTAACTTGCTTTGTTTCTCTTCCAAACACCTCAGTTCTTTCAAAGCATTAATAATGGTGTCATATTGTATTACAGTCTCAGTACCTTTGTGCACTTCCCCAGGGGGCCGGCAGCCATTACCTGCTCACTCTCCAGGGCCACACAGCTTCCATGCACCTCACAGGCAGCAGCCATTTCCTGGTCACTCAGAGCGCTCTCTGCAACTTTTAGGGCCACACAGCTTCCATATTCCTCACTGGCAGCAGCCATTTCCTGGTCACTCAGAGCGCTCTCTGCAACTTTTAGGGCCACACAGCTTCCATATTCCTCACTGGCAGCAGCCATTTCCTGGTTGGTCAGAGCACTTTCTGCAACCTCCAGGGCCACATGGCTTCCATGCCCCTCACTGCCAGCAGCCATTTTGCAGTCATCAGACTCTTCTCTCACCTCCTGGTCTGCCTCTGTTGTAGCTCCGCAGCTCCCTGCAGTTACTCCAACACCGGCGTCCAGGTCCTCAGAGTCACTCTCCATGCCGCTTTGGGAACAGCTTTTGCTTTTCTTTTCCTTTCCTTTAACAGAGCAGGAAACATTGCCCTCTGCAGTGCGCTCCACTGTCACCATGATGTTGGACCCAGTGGCCTTCCTGCTGCTTCTCAAACGGGTCTTAACTACCCGGCTAAATGGTTTAATTGCCTTCTTCCCCATTGAGTAGGGAAAAACAGCAAAAAACAAAGAAAAATACCTACAAAAACTAACCCCCAGACCCAGCCGGGCCTGGGAGAAAGTCACAACTCCACAGAGCACTCAGAGCACCTCCACTCAGTAGCAACAGCAATGAGCATATGGCCTCTGGGAAGGGACTGGGGCTGTGGGATAGCAGGTATAGTAGGGAGAGATGGTGCCTATAGTAGCAGTGGGGGGATAATAGCCTCTGGGAAGGGACTGGGGCTGTGGGATAGCAGGTATAGTAGGGAGAGATGGTGCCTATAGTAGCAGTGGGGGGATAATAGCCTCTGGGAAGGGACTGGGGCTGTGGGATAGCAGGTATAGTAGGGAGAGATGGTGCCTATAGTAGCAGTGGGATAATAGCCTCTGGGAAGGGACTGGGGCTGTGGGATAGCAGGTATAGTAGGGAGAGATGGTGCCTATAGTAGCAGTGGGGGGATAATAGCCTCTGGGAAGGGACTGGGGCTGTGGGATAGCAGGTATAGTAGGGAGAGATGGTGCCTATAGTAGCAGTGGGGGGATAATAGCCTCTGGGAAGGGACTGGGGCTGTGGGATAGCAGGTATAGTAGGGAGAGATGGTGCCTATAGTAGCAGTGGGGGGATAATAGCCTCTGGGAAGGGACTGGGGCTGTGGGATAGCAGGTATAGTAGGGAGAGATGGTGCCTATAGTAGCAGTGGGGGGATAATAGCCTCTGGGAAGGGACTGGGGCTGTGGGATAGCAGGTATAGTAGGGAGAGATGGTGCCTATAGTAGCAGTGGGGGGATAATAGCCTCTGGGAAGGGACTGGGGCTGTGGGATAGCAGGTATAGTAGGGAGAGATGGTGCCTATAGTAGCAGTGGGGGGATAATA
Source organism: Xenopus tropicalis (assembly GCF_000004195.4). Classification (NCBI taxonomy): domain Eukaryota; kingdom Metazoa; phylum Chordata; class Amphibia; order Anura; family Pipidae; genus Xenopus; species Xenopus tropicalis. The sequence goes on from NC_030682.2 coordinate 8,407,627, forward strand.
GCCTCTGGGAAGGGACTGGGGCTGTGGGATAGCAGGTATAGTAGGGAGAGATGGTGCCTATAGTAGCAGTGGGGGGATAATAGCCTCTGGGAAGGGACTGGGGCTGTGGGATAGCAGGTATAGTAGGGAGAGATGGTGCCTATAGTAGCAGTGGGGGGATAATAGCCTCTGGGAAGGGACTGGGGCTGTGGGATAGCAGGTATAGTAAGGAGAGATGGTGCCTATAGTAGCAGTGGGGGGATAATAGCCTCTGGGAAGGGACTGGGGCTGTGGGATAGCAGGTATAGTAGGGAGAGATGGTGCCTATAGTAGCAGTGGGGGGATAATAGCCTCTGGGAAGGGACTGGGGCTGTGGGATAGCAGGTATAGTAGGGAGAGATGGTGCCTATAGTAGCAGTGGGGGGATAATAGCCTCTGGGAAGGGACTGGGGCTGTGGGATAGCAGGTATAGTAGGGAGAGATGGTGCCTATAGTAGCAGTGGGGGGATAATAGCCTCTGGGAAGGGACTGGGGCTGTGGGATAGCAGGTATAGTAGGGAGAGATGGTGCCTATAGTAGCAGTGGGGGGATAATAGCCTCTGGGAAGGGACTGGGGCTGTGGGATAGCAGGTATAGTATGGAGAGATGGTGCCTATAGTAGCAGTGGGGGGATAATAGCCTCTGGGAAGGGACTGGGGCTGTGGGATAGCAGGTATAGTAGGGAGAGATGGTACCTATAGTAGCAGTGGGGGATAATAGCCTCTGGGAAGGGACTGGGGCTGTGGGATAGCAGGTATAGTAGGGAGAGATGGTGCCTATAGTAGCAGTGGGGGGATAATAGCCTCTGGGAAGGGACTGGGGCTGTGGGATAGCAGGTATAGTAGGGAGAGATGGTGCCTATAGTAGCAGTGGGGGGATAATAGCCTCTGGGAAGGGACTGGGGCTGTGGGATAGCAGGTATAGTAGGGAGAGATGGTGCCTATAGTAGCAGTGGGGGGATAATAGCCTCTGGGAAGGGACTGGGGCTGTGGGATAGCAGGTATAGTAGGGAGAGATGGTGCCTATAGTAGCAGTGGGGGGATAATAGCCTCTGGGAAGGGACTGGGGCTGTGGGATAGCAGGTATAGTAGGGAGAGATGGTGCCTATAGTAGCAGATAATGAGATATATAACTTCCACACACTATTACTAGTAATTTTCTGGAATATGTGTCCTCGCCCATTGGCTTGATATAATTTAATTGGTGATTTATTTTCTAAATATCATTATAATGCCAATGGTTCATTAACTCCCTAGAAAGAAGATTCTACCCAATAAGGGCTGTGCCTGTATCTGCCCAATTGGGACGGGGGCACATCGCTATTCTCTGTGAGAACATGGAGTAATCTGCTCATTGCACTGCCAAATTGTAATTACGACCCTAACGAGATATCCAATTAGCAAATGCTAATTAACATGAGTTGTACATCCCCCCTGTGGAGGTAGGAATGGTACGTGCAGGATTGGGGTGCAGCCACACCAATAGGGAATGGGGATTTATTTATTGTGGGATTTATTTATTATGGACACTGCTCTTCTGAGCACTTTGCGAGTTACAGGGACTGTTTTTGCTTCTAGTTTTTACGATATTATCAGTTTTGACACTGCCAGTTCTGGGCAGAGCAACCTCCTTTCTCACTAAATTCATTTTCTACCAATTGCGGCCAGTTGGCTGAAATGTACAGCAGGTGGCGCTGTTGCTGTGTTCACGAAATGGCAAAAAAATTCGCAAATTGTCACTACCGCATTTCTATCTGTCATAAGCAAAATTTTTCAAACCTTTGGACATAATTTGCACATAAAACAGATGCCAGCTGGATAAGATGAGCTCTAACGCCGGCCATGTATTTACCGATATTTGTTTCATATGATTATTATGTGTATAGTGGCCCCAATGATGTCTGTGTAGTTGTTATTGGGCGTAACCGTGGGATACAAGGTTGCTGGGGTTTTTCAGCTTTTAACCCCTTTATTGTAGATGCATTTTTTCCCCAAAATCCCACCAGAAATAGGTTCCCCAAATAGAATGCCTGTGTGGAACTGGGCCAGGGTCAGACTGGGCCGCCGGGACACCGGGAAAAATCCCAGTGGGCCCTGGCTCTAGTGGCTCCCAGTGGCCCAGACCCGAACCTTGCCGGCGCTCCACCTGCCCGACTGCTCCCCCTGCCCGACCACTCCTCCCCTGATGCTTCAAATTCCGCGCACTCGGGGGAGGACGTCGGGTGGGGGGCCCTGCAAGGGGGAGTCAGGGGGCCCCCCACCCGACATCCTCCCCCGAGTGCACGGAATTTGAAGCATCAGGGGAGGAGTGGTCGGGCATGGCGAGCAGTAGGTGGGAGGGAATTCGTGAACGCGGCTGGCAGGAGCACCTGCAGGGCCCCTGGGGCAGGTGCCCCAGTGGGCCCTTCACCCCCCATGGCCAACGTGCCCTTTAGTCTGAAGAGATCTTGGGTTAACACCTGTTCTTTCATTTTCCTATAGAGAAAGCAGACCCAGGGTCGCAGGGGGGCCTGGACAGTGGGCTCTGCTTCTTCTATAGAAGAGAGAAAATCCCCCCTCCATTGCCACTTTCCTACCCCTGGCCAGTAGGGTTGCCACCTGTCTGGTTTTGACCCAGACAGCCTGATTTCTTGGCTGTCTAGGTCAAAATTGCCTGCCCAGTTTCCAAGTTGGCTAATTGGCTGATGGTCACTTCATAGCCCCACCCACTGACCTGCCCCTTCCCCACCCCCGTGATGTCACTGGCCACCCCTCCCCACCCCTTGTGACCTCACCACCCACCCACAGCCCAGAGAAAGAAGCCAGCAGACAACCCTAGCAGCCAGGGAGGGGGATGTGGCTGGAGACTTCAGCAGGGTGCTGGGGGTCCAAGTAGGGAATATGCCCTGGGCCCTTCCCTTTCTTTGCAGGGGGGCCCAGTTGGTTATACCACTGGACTGTACAAATATTTTTGTAAAATATCTTCATGAGCAGAGTCAGCCTGGCTTGGAAAGGCTCTAGGTACCTCCAGACATTTCCCCAATGCTCAACGATGGGGCTTTAAATGGTGCCGATTTTAGTATCCAAAAAACAAGGTGCCAAAATGCCCAACGTAGCCCCATTTTTTTAATCTGGAATGGTTTATAGTTGCCATTTTCCTCCTCTTTGGATAGGTTTCAGCTCAGTAGAAGTGCATTCCAAGATGAGCCCAACCGCGTGGATGGATAGAGAAGACCCCCTGTCCCACCGGATACCTGTATATTCCAATGCCAGGATTAGGCTAATTTACCGGACATACCCCCTGATCCTTTGTATAGGAAGCCCCAGGGGCAGAAATACCAGTGTTTGAGAGTCAATGCTCTCCAATCATTTCCTCCAGGTTCCTTCAACTTCACTCAAGCGATTATATTCATCATCAATGTTGGCACAGATAAAATATACTCATTTTCTACATTTTTTTCCCCAATTTTGCTAAAAAATATTCCCTCTTGGCCCCCCGCGCCCATCGTGCAATCAGGGCTTTCATCGGAGAGTTTTAATTTTGGTTGAGATGAGATTATTCGCTGAGAGTCCCGCATACTAATTCCCTTTCAATAGCATTAATCTCCTCCGGCGTTCCCTCTCGGCCTCGCCATTGTGTGAGCGGAGCATATTCGAGGGGGAAGCACAATGGGATCCAAGTAGAGATGAAGCCCAAATGCAGGTTGTTTGCAATTTTCGCCCAAGGTTTGTTTAGCGAATTCAATAAACTTCTTCTCAGGGACTTTTAATGGGATTTCTTTTTTTTTTTTTCACCTATTAAACGAATTCCAGAGAATATTTGGCTCGGCCGCGTACGGCCAAAGTGCTTTGCGCCAGCCCCATGAATAGAAAGGGCTCAGTGAATGCAAATGTGTTTTCTTACGCGCCTCGGAACAATCCGTCTTCTTTCTGTTCTTTGTTGGCGGATCAATCTCACATCCACTTTCCCACATCGCACTTCATCAGGGTTTCAATCAGGCTTTTGCTTTCCCCGAATTCACGCCTCGCCAGGGCTTGTGATGTTTGTGAGCTCAGCGCTAAGGGCGAGCGGCGACATTGTCGTCTGGGCGCGCTTGTTTCTCCGTCGGAGGTTGGACGGCGCCGGGAGATGTTAATGGAAAAATAATCTTTGAGGAACAAGGAAACGTTTGTCATCGCAGGGAAATAAAAATCAAGGTGATCAGACATTTAAGATAGGGAGTGAAGTTGGGCCATACCATCTTTCCTAAATACAGGTTGGTCTAGTCCTGGGATCATTTAAAAGTTCTGATTGGATACAGGTTGGTCTAGCCCTGGGATCATTCTAATGCTCTGATTGGATACAGGTTAGTCCAGCCCTGTGATCATTCTAATGCTCTGATTGGATACAGGTTGGTCTAGCCCTGGGATCATTCTAATGCTCTGATTGGATACAGGTTGGTCTAGCCCTGGGATCATTCTAATGCTCTGATTGGATACAGGTTGGTCTAGCCCTGTGATCATTCTAATGCTCTGATTGGATACAGGTTGGTCTAGCCCTGTGATCATTCTAATGGTCTGATTGGATACAGGTTGGTCTAGCCCTGGGATCATTCTAATGCTCTGATTGGATACAGGTTGGTCTAGCCCTGTGATCATTCTAATGCTCTGATTGGATACAGGTTGGTCTAGCCCTGTGATCATTCTAATGCTCTGATTGGATACAGGTTGGTCTAGCCCTGTGATCATTCTAATGCTCTGATTGGATACAGGTTGGTCTAGCCCTGGGATCATTCTAATGCTCTGATTGGATACAGGTTGGTCTAGCCCTGGGATCATTCTAATGCTCTGATTGGATACAGGTCTGTCTAGCCTTGTGATCATTCTAATGCTCTGATTGGATACAGGTTGGTCTAGCCTTGTGATCATTCTAATGCTCTGATTGGATACAGGTTGACCTAGCCCTGGGATCATTCTAATGCTCTGATTGGATACAGGTTGGCCTAGCCCTGGGATCATTCTAATGCTCTGATTGGATACAGGTTGGTCTAGCCCTGGGATCATTCTAATGCTCTGATTGGATACAGGTTGGTCTAGCCCTGTGATCATTCTAATGCTCTGATTGGATACAGGTTGGTCTAGCCCTGTGATCATTCTAATGCTCTGATTGGATACAGGTTGGTCTAGCCTTGTGATCATTCTAATGCTCTGATTGGATACAGGTTGGTCTAGCCCTGGGATCATTCTAATGCTCTGATTGGATACAGGTTGGTCTAGCCCTGGGATCATTCTAATGCTCTGATTGGATACAGGTCTGTCTAGCCTTGTGATCATTCTAATGCTCTGATTGGATACAGGTTGGTCTAGCCTTGTGATCATTCTAATGCTCTGATTGGATACAGGTTGACCTAGCCCTGGGATCATTCTAATGCTCTGATTGGATACAGGTTGGCCTAGCCCTGGGATCATTCTAATGCTCTGATTGGATACAGGTTGGTCTAGCCCTGGGATCATTCTACTGCTCTGATTGGATACAGGTTGGCCTAGCCCTGGGATCATTCTAATGCTTTGATTGGATACAGGTTGGTCTAGCCCTGTGATCATTCTAATGCTCTGATTGGATACAGGTTGGCCTAGCCCTGGGATCATTCTAATGCTCTGAATAAATACTGGGGAGGCCACCTGAATGCAACAAAACTTCTTGCATAGGCTGGATACTTTTCTTTCATAAGCTTTCATCTCAATTATAACCTCATTTCATGCAAGCTCCTTATATTCCCTTTGTGCCTCCTGGCTACAATCATCATCATTATTATTTTTACATTTATATGTACCACCTATGACAGCCTAGTCCCATACTCAGGGGGGTTGATGCGCCGGAAGAGCAGAAATGTATACAAACCAATGTTATGTTTCTATTTTTTCAGTTGGAAATGTTGTGCAACCTTATTTTATTTCCCCCGGCAGTAGGTTGTGCGGAGGAGCCGGCTTCTGGCAGGCAGGAAAGGGTTAAGGATGGAAGCCTTTGGAGAGGCTGAGGCAGCCTGACATTGCTGTAGTGGAAATTGTATTATCTAGTCCCGGATGAATCATCCTCGGGTAGAGAATGTAGAACATTTCAAATGCAACGCACTTTGTTGGCTCTTTGATTGTTCAGATATTCCCTTTCTCTGCGCACGAGGGAACAATAAAGGAAAGGAAATGTATTTGTATAAATATCAGGGTCGTGGCAGACAAGGTTGATTCCGAGGTGGCAAATGGCTTTGAGAACCTTGTGCAGAACATCTCTGCTGAGTTCTTGGAAATGTAGAGTGTTGGGTAAGTTGTTTTTTTAATTCCAACCATTGCTGCTGAGCCAAGGGATGGGCAACTGGTTCCAATCCAACGTCAGTTGGGCGAAACAGGTTGTGGAACTATACAAACCATCATAAGCTTTGAAGGTCCATGGATGGTGATACAGTGAAATGATAATATGGTTCATAACTGGATCACCTACAGGAGCTGGAAGGCTTTGGGCATTTAAAGTTTGTGGATATGTCTATAAAGATTCTCATTCATCCAGGTCATGATATACAGTATCTAGTAGAATTAAGTCTAAAACCACTGGACTTTTCTGAGTTTGAAAACGTTTCACCACATCTACCCATCCGAGTGGCTTGAAGTGGAGTTTCGAGAAAACTCAGAAAAGTCCAGTTGTTCTAGACTTGATCTACTCATCCGAGTGGCTTGAAGTGGAGTTTCGAGAAAACTCAGAAAAGTCCAGTTGTTCTAGACTTGATCTACTCATCCGAGTGGCTTGAAGTGGAGTTTCAAGAAAACTCAGAAAAGTCCAGTTGTTCTAGACTTGATCTACTCATCCAAGTGGCTTGAAGTGGAGTTTCAAGAAAACTCAGAAAAGTCCAGTTGTTCTAGACCTGATCTACTCATCTGAGTGGCTTGAAGTCACTCGGATGAGTGGTGAAGTGTTTTCAAGAAAACTCAGGAAAGTCCAGTTGTTCTAGACTTGATCTACTCATCCGAGTGGCTTGTAGTCACTCGGATGAGTGGTGAAGCATTTTCAAGAAAACTCAGAAGTCCAGTTGTTCTAGACTTGACCTACTCATGCGAGTGGCTTGAAGTCACTCGTATGAGTGGTGAAGAGTTTTCAAGAAAACTCAGAAAAGTCCAGTTGTTCTAGACTTGATCTACTCATCCGAGTGGCTTGAAGTCACTCAGATGAGTGGTGAAGTGTTTTCAAGAAAACTCAGGAAAGTCCAGTTGTTCTAGACTTGATCTACTCATCCGAGTGGCTTGAAGTCACTCAGATAAGTGGTGAAGTGTTTTCAAGAAAACTCAGAAAAGTCCAGTTGTTCTAGACTTGATCTACTCATCCGAGTGGCTCAGGACCCTTTCTCCCCACTGCAGCAGCTCTGGTAACCCCGCAGCCCTGAGTGCACAAGTGCCGGTGCACACACGGGGTGGGCATTGGGGGTGTGTGGCCACTGGATGGGCCAAGCCAACCAGGTTGCCCAGGGCACCTGGCTGGCTTGGCCTGACACTGCTTAGGCCGATTGGACATATTGGGACATCGATATCCAGAGACAATTTCCAATTGGTTTTCATTTTTTATTTTTTATGGTTTTCCTATCATTTTGATTTTTATTCAGCAGCTCTCCAGCTCGGCATTTCAACAACTATCTAGTTGCTAGGGTCTTATCTACCCTAGCAACCAGGCAGTGGTTTGGGCCAGAGGCAAAAATATGAATAGGAGAGGGCCTGCTTAAAAAGCAAAGTAATAAAAAGTAACAATAACAATAAAACTGGAGCCTCACAGAGCAATAGGGTTTTGGTTGCCGGGGTCAGTGACCCCCATTTGAAAGCTGCAAAGAGGCAGAAGAAAAAGAAAATAATAAAAAAAAGTATATATATATATATAAAATAAATAATGAAAGCCAACTGGAACATAAGGAAGGGTATAGCTTGAGGAATACAGTTAGTTACTATTCATGGCAATGGTATCGGCACACACCGTGGTCAAAATACGACCACAAATATTTCATTCCGCGAAACTGCCGCGCGGAATTCTAACGAAATTCTAAATTCTGTCAAAGCCAATTGATGACGAATAAAAGCAAACGAGTCCGAGCCCATAAGGACGGGAGGAAAGAGCTCAAATGACCAATTATGGCCGACGCCTAAGACACATACGAAGGGAGAGTTTCGCCTCGGCCCCGGCTGATTAGGGAAAACAGCAGAACGGCACATATTTCACATGAAATGCTAAGTGGCGCTTCCGAGAATGTGCCAGTCGTGACTGATCTCGGCGCAACTGCCAAATTAGTGATATGGAAGTAATGAGCCATACGTTAATGAATGCACTTCCTTTGGTCATAAGGTCCGGCCAGTTCTTACATTGAACGGAGTATTGGGTTTGCACGATGGCAGCAAAAATAGATCGTTAGCCTTTGGAATTAATACCTACTCTCGGCTCGTAACCCCCGGCGATGGGGGGGGGGGGAGGTTCTTTCAGAGACGAGGAAAAACAAAAATTCTTCTGCAGTGTTAACCCACTGTGTCTGATACACACACATACTGAGGGGGCTATTTGCTAACTGTCAGATTTTCCCCCCCCCTAATTTTGGGATTAAAAAGTCCGAATGCGTCAATTCGCCCACTAAAACTTGCAGGGATCATGTAGAAGTCAATGGCAGAGGTCCCTTCTATGGATGCTGGGAAGTCCAGGCAGGGAGGCGGGGTGTGATGTCCTGGGGGCGGGATGTCATGGGGGCGGGATATCATGGGACAGGCCAATCCTTCATGGGGGAGGGGCTATGACACAGCAATCGGTAATCATGAGCAAATTGTTTTGCGAAACTTTGGTGCCAAAAAAAAAGTTGTGGCCGTGTCAAAATAGGCGTGGCCTCAACAAAATAGGGGCGGTCGCAGCAAAATAGGCATGGCCGACGCAAAATAGGCGTGCTCGCGTACAAATGGGCGTGGCTGCACAAAAATGGGCACACAGTGGGCGTGGCCACATAAAAAAAATTGCACGTGGCAAAAAAGTTGTGCAATAGCGAAACGGGGCAGATTCGCTTATCATTAGCAATCGGCCAATCACCGTTCCAGTCTTCGAGAATCCAAATTGGGAAAACTGGGCAGGTAGTTTTGTCTCAAAACTTTAGAGGTTTTGGATTTTTGGTGAGATTTTTTTCATGGTTTAACCATGAGTGCTAATAACCCTCCTACTTGTGTCTGTATGTTACCCTCCCATATAGATTGTAAGCTCTACGGGGCAGGGACCTACATCCTCTTGTGTCTTTCACTCTTATCTTATTACAACTGTATCTTGTATTTATTTGTATTTAATATCATACTTTGTATTTATCTATTTTTGTAATAACCCCTTGTTCTATTAAATTATGGTTATACTGTACAGCGCCGCGTACATAAGCAGCACTATATAAATACAGATATACATACATGTTTATTAGGGATAGGCAATTAGTGATGAGCGAATCTGTCCCGTTTGCTTTGCCATTAAATTCGCAAAATGGCAAGAAAATTTTCGAAACGGCGAAAAATTTGTAAAACGCATTTGTTGCGCGATTTTTTTTGTTGCCCATGTCTTTTTGTCTCCCGCATCTATTTTTTTTGTCGTCCGTGTTTTTTTGCCACAACCACAAGCCCTTTTTTTGACGCGACCACAGCCAATTTGACATGACCGTGCCCTTTTTTGACGCAACCACAACCAATTTGACGCGTCCGCGCCCTTTTTTTTACGTGACCACAACCAATTTGACGCGTCCGCGCCCTTTTTTGATGCAACCACAACCAATTTGACGCGTCCGCGCCCTTTTTTTGACGTGACCACAACCAATTTGACGCGTCCGCGCCCTTTTTTTGACGTGACCACAACCAATTTGACGCGTCCGCGCCCTTTTTTTGACGTGACCACAACCAATTTGACACGATCGCGCCCTTTTTTTGACGTGACCACAACCAATTTGACGCGTCCGTGCCCTTTTTTTGACGTGACTACAACCAATTTGACGCGTCCGCGCCCTTTTTTTTACGTGACCACAACCAATTTGACGCGTCCGTGCCCTTTTTTTGACGTGACCACAACCAATTTGACGTGACCGTGCCCTTTTTTGACGCAACCACAACCAATTTGACGCGTCCGCGCCCTTTTTTTGACGTGACCACAACCAATTTGACACGATCGCGCCCTTTTTTTGACGTGACCACAACCAATTTGACGCGTCCGTGCCCTTTTTTTGACGTGACTACAACCAATTTGACGCGTCCGCGCCCTTTTTTTTACGTGACCACAACCAATTTGACGCGTCCGTGCCCTTTTTTTGACGTGACCACAACCAATTTGACGTGACCGTGCCCTTTTTTGACGCAACCACAACCAATTTGACGCGTCCGCGCCCTTTTTTTGACGTGACCACAACCAATTTGACACGATCGCGCCCTTTTTTTGACGCAACCCCAACCAATTTGACGCATCCGCGCCAGTTTTTGACGTGACCGTGCCAAATGTGATGCGACTGCGCCCTTTTTTACATGCGACAAAAAAGTTCTGTGCAACACATTTTGTTCACGCCAAATTTTCACGGAAGTTTCCTGAAACAATACGCCAATGGCGAAATGTGGAAATTCGTGACGAATCCATGCCTGGCGAAAAATTTTGCTCATCACTAATCGCAATATAAGGACAGACAATCCCTGTATTGGTTAAAGGGGAGGGAATTGCTTGGCAGCTTAATGCACAGAATGGGTTAATGCCCTGTATATATTGGTAATGGGGGAGTGCAGAGGAAAACTTCCCCTTTAGTTGCTATAGTTCCACACAAACACCTCCATCTCTAAAGTCCCTTCCGCATCACTGTCGGTCCCGTCCCTACTACTCCCATTTGATCGGCCCAAGCGCAGATTAGTGACCAAATATGTTTTGGGATTAAATACTTATATGTGTCTCTCAGCGCTGAAATGTCATTCGCTGTATTGATCCGCAGCGCGTTCTGTGCGCTATCGACCCGGCAAAGTCCCAAGTCAACAGATGGATTGACACTTCCAGGGAACGTGGCCGGGTTGGACCCTGTGTGACTTACGTCTTATTTCCCCAACGTCTTCAATTACTGTTATTTGAGCCTCATTCATTTCCTCAGCCAGTGCCATCTCCTGTACCCCGTGCCCCCCCCACCCATTCATTTCCTCAGCCCCAAGCTGGCGGTGCCATCTCCTGTACCCCGCACCCCCCCCACCCATTCATTTCCTCAGCCCCAATATGGCGGTGCCATCTCCTGTACCCCGTGCCCCCCCCACCCATTCATTTCCTCAGCCCCAATATGGCGGTGCCATCTCCCGTACCCCGCGCCCCCCCACCCATTCATTTCCTCAGCCAGTGCCATCTCCCGTACCCCGCGCCCCCCCCACCCATTCATTTCCTCAGCCAGTGCCATCTCCCGTACCCCGCGCCCCCCCCACCCATTCATTTCCTCAGCCCCAATCTGGCAGTGCCATCTCCTGTACCCCGCGCCCCCCCCACCCATTCATTTCCTCAGCCCCAATCTGGCAGTGCCATCTCCCGTACCCCGCGCCCCCCCACCCATTCATTTCCTCAGCCCCAATCTGGCGGTGCCATCTCCCGTACCCCATGCTCCCCCCCCACCCATTCATTTCCTCAGCCCCAATCTGGCGGTGCCATCTCCTGTACCCCGCGCCCCCCCCCCCACCCATTCATTTCCTCAGCCCCAATCTGGCAGTGCCATCTCCTGTACCCCATGCTCCCCCCCCACCCATTCATTTCCTCAGCCCCAATCTGGCGGTGCCATCTCCCGTACCCCATGCTCCCCCCCCACCCATTCATTTCCTCAGCCCCAATCTGGCGGTGCCATCTCCTGTACCCCGCGCCCCCCCCCCCCACCCATTCATTTCCTCAGCCCCAATCTGGCAGTGCCATCTCCTGTACCCCATGCTCCCCCCCACCCATTCATTTCCTCAGCCCCAATCTGGCGGTGCCATCTCCCGTACCCCATGCTCCCCCCCACCCATTCATTTCCTCAGCCCCAATCTGGCGGTGCCATCTCCCGTACCCCATGCTCCCCCCCACCCATTCATTTCCTCAGCCCCAATCTGGCGGTGCCATCTCCCGTACCCCATGCTCCCCCCCACCCATTCATTTCCTCAGCCCCAATCTGGCGGTGCCATCTCCCGTACCCCATGCTCCCCCCCACCCATTCATTTCCTCAGCCCCAATCTGGCGGTGCCATCTCCCGTACCCCATGCTCCCCCCCCACCCATTCATTTCCTCAGCCCCAATCTGGCGGTGCCATCTCCCGTACCCCATGCTCCCCCCCCACCCATTCATTTCCTCAGCCCCAATCTGGCGGTGCCATCTCCCGTACCCCATGCTCCCCCCACCCATTCATTTCCTCAGCCCCAATCTGGCGGTGCCATCTCCCGTACCCCATGCTCCCCCCCCACCCATTCATTTCCTCAGCCCCAATCTGGCGGTGCCATCTCCTGTACCCCGCGCCCCCCCCCACCCATTCATTTCCTCAGCCCCAATCTGGCAGTGCCATCTCCTGTACCCCGCGCCCCCCCCACCCATTCATTTCCTCAGCCCCAATCTGGCGGTGCCATCTCCTGTACCCCATGCTCCCCCCCCCACCCATTCATTTCCTCAGCCCCAATCTGGCAGTGCCATCTCCCGTACCCCGCGCCCCCCCCACCCATTCATTTCCTCAGCCCCAATCTGGCGGTGCCATCTCCCGTACCCCATGCTCCCCCCCCCACCCATTCATTTCCTCAGCCCCAATCTGGTGGTGCCATCTCCTGTACCCCGCGCCCCCCCCACCCATTCATTTCCTCAGCCCCAATCTGGCGGTGCCATCTCCTGTACCCCATGCTCCCCCCCCCACCCATTCATTTCCTCAGCCCCAATCTGGTGGTGCCATCTCCTGTACCCCGCGCCCCCCCCACCCATTCATTTCCTCAGCCCCAATCTGGCGGTGCCATCTCCTGTACCCCATGCTCCCCCCCCCACCCATTCATTTCCTCAGCCCCAATCTGGCGGTGCCATCTCCCGTACCCCATGCTCCCCCCCACCCATTCATTTCCTCAGCCCCAATCTGGGGGTGCCATCTCCCGTACCCCGCGCCCCCCCACCCATTCATTTCCTCAGCCCCAATCTGGCGGTGCCATCTCCCGTACCCCATGCTCCCCCCCCACCCATTCATTTCCTCAGCCCCAATCTGGCAGTGCCATCTCCCGTACCCCGCGCCCCCCCCACCCATTCATTTTCTCAGCCCCAATCTGGCGGTGCCATCTCCCGTACCCCATGCTCCCCCCCCCACCCATTCATTTCCTCAGCCCCAATCTGGTGGTGCCATCTCCTGTACCCCGCGCCCCCCCCACCCATTCATTTCCTCAGCCCCAATCTGGCGGTGCCATCTCCTGTACCCCATGCTCCCCCCCCCACCCATTCATTTCCTCAGCCCCAATCTGGCAGTGCCATCTCCCGTACCCCGCGCCCCCCCCACCCATTCATTTTCTCAGCCCCAATCTGGCGGTGCCATCTCCCGTACCCCATGCTCCCCCCCACCCATTCATTTCCTCAGCCCCAATCTGGCGGTGCCATCTCCTGTACCCCATGCTCCCCCCCCACCCATTCATTTCCTCAGCCCCAATCTGGCGGTGCCATCTCCTGTACCCCGCGCCCCCCACCCATTCATTTCCTCAGCCCCAATCTGGCGGTGCCATCTCCTGTACCCCATGCTCCCCCCCCCACCCATTCATTTCCTCAGCCCCAATCTGGCGGTGCCATCTCCTGTACCCCGCGCCCCCCCCACCCATTCATTTCCTCAGCCCCAATCTGGCGGTGCCATCTCCTGTACCCCATGCTCCCCCCCCCACCCATTCATTTCCTCAGCCCCAATCTGGCGGTGCCATCTCCTGTACCCCATGCTCCCCCCCCCACCCATTCATTTCCTCAGCCCCAATCTGGCGGTGCCATCTCCCGTACCCCATGCTCCCCCCCCCACCCATTCATTTCCTCAGCCCCAATCTGGCGGTGCCATCTCCCGTACCCCGCGCCCCCCCCACCCATTCATTTCCTCAGCCCCAATCTGGCAGTGCCATCTCCCGTACCCCGCGCCCCCCCACCCATTCATTTCCTCAGCCCCAATCTGGCGGTGCCATCTCCCGTACCCCATGCTCCCCCCCCACCCATTCATTTCCTCAGCCCCAATCTGGCGGTGCCATCTCCTGTACCCCATGCTCCCCACCCATTCATTTCCTTTACAGAAAGCTTTATGTTCCTCAGCCTGAGTAGTGGGAATGAATAAATATAGCCGTGTTGCTAAGCAATAAACGTTCAGGTTTATATATGACATTTATACGCTTTTTGTGCTCCTGTCTCATAGCTGCCATGTCCATTTGGTGACACAATAATGTTGGTAGGTCGAAAGGAAAATATTGAGTTAATTATCGGAATATCATTAATTTTTTATGAGTCAAATTTGTGAAATTTATGAATCCTCTTTACTTTTCTCAAACAGGAAGTGCTCCAGCGGCCATTTTTTGGAGTATTGGTGCTCATTCTTGGAAAACAATAATGTATTTACGGCTGCACGTGAAATTGGGTGAAATAGAAAACAATGATGGGAATTAACTTCCCCTTGAAAGTGGGTGAAATAGAAAACAATGATGGGATTAACTTCCCCTTGAAAGTGGGTGAAATAGAAAACAATGATGGGATTAACTTCCCCTTGAAACTGAGGGAAATAGAAAACAATGAGGGGATTAACTTCCCCTTGAAAGTGGGTGAAATAGAAAACAATGATGGGAATTAACTTCCCCTTGAAAGTGGGTGAAATAGAAAACAATGATGGGATTAACTTCCCCTTGAAACTGAGGGAAATAGAAAACAATGATGGGATTAACTTCCCCTTGAAACTGTGTGAAATAGAAAACAATGATGGGATTAACTTCCCCTTGAAACTGAGGGAAATAGAAAACAATGAGGGGATTAACTTCCCCTTGAAACTGGGTGAAATAGAAAACAATGATGGGATTAACTTCCCCTTGAAAGTGAGTGAAATAAGAAACAATGATGGGATTAACTTCCCCTTGAAACTGAGTGAAATAGAACAAAAACACACAGAAATGAAACAGATGAAGTTTGGTACATTACAGAATGGATATTATTTACCATTGCCACGCCCCCTCACTGCCCTACCCCCAATCACCACAATGTATACGGTATGTATGCCAGGGGGTGGGGAGGGGCAGGGGGGTGTGCCCTGGGGTAGGAGCCCTGAGGGACCTTGCACCCCCCAGTCTCTTAGGCCTTGGAAGGTAAGTTCTTGCATTGTTTCCCATCAGCTCCGGCAAAAGGTCCGTTATCTTAAAAAGGGCCGAAACGCGACAGTGGGAAAAAAGTAAAAAAAAAATGTTGCACATTTCAAAGCAATTTATAGCAAAGTGCACCTTCAATTAAAACATGGACGGAGATGATGGCAGCTCCAAACAGGACAGATCATATAATTGTAGATTCTCTTAGTTATTGAACACTTCACCATCACCATAGTAACCGCATAAATTACCCCCTGAGGTTATGAATCCAGTAACCCTTTCACTTGTTCCTGTTAGCATCTCCTCTCAATAGCCGGCAGCAGGAAAGGCTTCCGAGTGCTTTAGCGTCTCTGCTGCCCACATTCTATTTTATTGTGTTCTTCTGTATTTCAAGTGTTACTCAGTTTTACTATGGAAATCGCTGCCAGGGGATGTTGTGTGTTCAGAATGAATGAAACACATAGAAGCTCATATATATCTGTAGCACTATGGGTGCTATGGGTTGGGTGTATTAACCCCTGCTGCTCTCCCCGGGTACAACGCAACTCTCTCAGGAATAATCGAGGGTAAGGGTTTCCAATGAGAATTATACGCATCCTCCTATGGCACTTTCAGAAGAAAACTTGGTTCTTCGTTGGTTCTTCAACAGGAGCGATGAATTAGTTGAAGAAGAGAAAGAGATGAAAGTTACTTTACTCTACTCTGGCAAGTGTGATCTGGGCAACTTACCCCACACTGTTCTTTGATGGATCATGGAACCAGTGTTGGACTGGGGTGCCTTGGGTCCACCAGAAAGCCTTAGACCTCAGGCCCAGTATTTATCTTCCTTATTCTCTTAATTACTTCACCATACATATTATCTATCCATTCTTCTCTCTTTTTGATATAGAAATGGGGAATGATCATGGTATGGGAATACAAGGCAAATGGTTGGACTGGAGACACCTGGGCCCACCGGGAGTTTTCCTGGTATCCCAGTAGGCCAGTCCAACTGAGGTCCACAAAGGTTAGGGTCCAGGCTTTTCCTTACTGATACCTCTTGTCTATCTTCTGCTTAGGTCTCATCTTCCTTATTCCCTTAATTACTTCTCCGTACATATTATCTATCCATTCTTCTCTCTTTGATGGATCATGGAACCAGTGTTAGACTGCAGGCCCACTCTCCAAACCATTTTTCCATCTCTATTCGCTCATCTTCCTTATTCTCTTAATTACTTCTCCGTACATATTATCTATCCATTCTTCTCTCTTTGATGGATCATGGAACCAGTGTTGGACTGGGGTGCCTTGGGCCCACCAGAAAGCCTTAGACTGCAGGCCCACTCTCCAAACTATTTTTCCATCTCTATTTGCTCATCTTCCTTAGTCTCTTAATTACTTCTCCGTACATATTATCTATCCATTCTTCTCTCTTTTTCATATAGAAAAGGGGAATGACCATGGTATGGGAATACAAGGCAAATGGTTGGACTGGAGACACCTGGGCCCACCGGGAGTTTTCCTGGTATCCCAGTAGGCTATTCTGACTGAGGTCCACAAAGGTTTCCTCCATACCTTAGGGTCCAGGCTTTTCCTTACTGATACCTCTTGTCTATCTTCTGCTTAGGTCTCATCTTCCTTATTCTCTTAATAACTTCTCCGTACATATTATCTATCCATTCTTCTCCCTTTGATGGATCATGGAACCAGTGTTGGACTGGGGTGCCTTGGGCCCACCAGAAAGCCTTAGACCGCAGGCCCACTCTCCAAACTATTTTTCCATCTCTATTTGCTCATCTTCCTTATTCTCTTAATTATTTCTCCGTACATATTATCTATCCATTCTTCTTTCTTATTCATGTAGAAATGGGGAATGACCATGGTATGGCAATACAAGGCAAATGGTTAGGCAGGAGACACCTGGACCCACCAGGAGTTTTCCTGGTATCCCAGTAGGCCATTCTGACAGAGGTCCACAAAGGTTTCCTCCATACCTTAGGGTCCAGGCTTTTCCTTACTGATACCTCCTGTCTGTCTTCTGCTTAGGTCTCCTACCTGAGGCTCTCCAGCTGCATCCACTTCCTGTATAAAGTGGAGTCCAAAGAGAGAGGACTATGGGATTCCTTAACTCTTAAAGATTAGGGAACACCTATAAAACCCTAGGGTCAACTCTTTCAGGAATAATGGAGGGTAAGGGTCTCCAAGGTGAATTGTACGCATCCTCCTACGGCACTTTCAGAAGAAAAATTGGTTCTTCATTGGTTCTTCAACAGGAGCGATGAATTTGTTGAAGGAGAGAAAGAGAGGAAAGGTACTTCACTTACTGGATTGTTACAAACGCATCATAGTTATGTACTTACACCCTCCCCTAGGTGTTCAACCGTAGCATATTGAATATCCAAGAGAATGTACTCTACTCATGCAAGTGTTATCTAGGCAACTTACCCCACACTGTTCTTTGATGGATCATGGAACCAGTGTTGGACTGGGGAGCCTTGGGCCCACCAGAAAGCCTTAGACCACAGGCCCACTCTCCAAACTATTTATCTTCCTTATTCTCTTAATTGCTTCTCCGTACATATTATCTATCCATTCTTCTCTTTTTTTCATATAGAATTGGGGAATGACCATGGTATGGTAGTACAAGGCAAATGGTTGGTTGGGCAGGAGACACCTGGGCCCACCGGGAGTTTTCCTGATATCCCAGTAGGCCAGTTCGACTGAGGTCCACAAAGGTTTCCTCCATACCTTTGGGTCCAGGCTTTTCCTTACTGATACCTCCTGTCTGTCTTCTACTTAGGTCTCCTACCTGAGGCTCTCTAGCTTCATCCAGTTCCTCTATAAAGTGAGAGAGAACTATGGGATTCCTTAACTCTATACTACACTAAATGCCCATACTGAATAATGTCTAAGGTAGCGGCAGTAATGGATTTGGTGAGTTTGGCCAATGTTGCTGATGGAATAGAGGTGCTCCATGACAAACAGAAGAAGACCACTAAGCAGTTAAAACTGCAGCCTCAACAGAAAGAAATACAAAGAACTGAAAAGATGTGAAATAAACAACAAACAAAATTCAATAAAGCAACAAGAGCTTAGTTCTCATCAGGAAAAAAAAAAAAGAGCATGCAACGGCTTCAGTCTCTAAGGAGCCCGCGTTACCATGGAAACACTAAATACCGTGGAGCACATGAAAAAAAAAAAATAAGAAAGAACTGTCAATGATATATATCAGAAGGCATTATTTCTGAAAATCACAGTGATTAGAACGAGAGTGCCTAATTAAGAAGAAGAAATGTATTGATCTGATTGCTGAGAGGTTTAGCGCCTCTGATCAGAGAACATGGTGACCTACGATTAAGAGCGAGTCCTACAACTTGTAGAACGTATCATCAACACGCACTGAGATAAGAAGAATGCAGAACGGCATAAAATCAGCCTGGAACCGGATCATTTGGTTATTTTATGTCCACAGAATTATAGCCAAGTCTACGATTGGCTCCGGTTGGATGAGTAAATACAAATGAAGCCCACCTTAGCCAAACATGGTGCTGATGGTGCAACCTAAGCTTCTTATCTGGGTAGATATGGGTTCAGCTATGGTAGAACCCTGAGGGTGAGGGTCTAAGGATGTTTTTAGGGCACAGTTGATGGCAATGACAAAGGACCCAGAACCCATATTCTCATTTTTTGAGGTGCCAAAATGGAGCACAAACAGTTACACCCCCTGTCCGTCATATCTACGTCAAGCCTACCGTGGGTTAGAATGTTCCACGTAGACCAGCCCACATTGAAATTGACCATTTGGTCCCATATTACTTATTTACAAGGGCCGACCTTCTTATTGGGGCCCAGTGATTAGTCCCCTGCCACTGGACAGGGTCCCAATAACGGTTCTTACCTTAACTATATGTTTCTGAATGGGACAAATTACAGTTGCATCTACTGTAGCTTTAGATCTAGTCTTGTCTCATTGTTGAGACCTACCTACCTGCAGTCAATATTGTGGTGCCTACAGGGTCTGTGCCATTTAGTTGTGACAGTTCTATGGGCACAATGGGACTCTGTACATCTTCTCAGACTGCCTGTTGACCCCTGCCTAACCATTTAGTAATATGTGAAATGGAATATCCTGACCCCATACCAGACGCTAACCCACCTCTTCCCAACCCATACACAAAGGTTTTAAAGAATTTTTTTTTAGAACCAGCACCCATCCTAACCCTTTGGTGACATTAAAGACAGGTTGAGGGTCAGTGGATGAGGGATGGGACATGATAGAACCAAGGAGAAGGGCGTATGGTCCTAGAGCTACCCTTGTCCTACTCCTGGTGGTGGTATGTGCCAAGAGTGCCTCCTGCAAGCAGAAATATACCAACAATTCAATTCTTTCTAATGAATTACTTTGCCCATTTTTATTCCATGTAGCCATTTTTCTCTTTTCCCCATGTCCTTTAGTAACTTACCAGCTGATATTGAAAAATGACACAAGTGTGTCCAGTGTGAACAATCCCATATAGATTGATCTAGAACAGTGGTCCCCAACCAGTGGCTCGTGAGCAACATGTTGCTCTCCAACCCTTTGGATGTGTCACGATCTCCCTGTGGAGTCGCTGTGGAGTACCAGGAAGGTGGGAGCCTGAAGACGGGGTAACCCGGAGTGTAAACATAGGTCACAGAACTGGTGTCAGAGGCCATGTTGATAGTGAAGAACTTTTAATAAACTTAGTGACTTAACAGTGCACACAAAGGATATACAGACTGAATCTTGAACGGCAGGCAGAGGCAGAATCCAAAACAGGTAAAAGGTCAGGGCAAGCGGCAGTCAAGCGAAGTAAAGGACAGGCCAAGGTCAAAACCGGGAAATCAAGGCAGAACTAGAAAGGACTCAGGAACAAGGCAGAAGGCAGGATCAGGACACGGAACTGGAGCTTGGAACCAGCGAGAACAAGGACACAGACACAGGAACAGGAACAGGACGGCAGGGTCACGAAAGACAATTAATGACCAAGCAAGGGGCAATGGTCAGGGAAAGGCTTATAAAGGGTGAAGATTAGGAGATGGGAAACACATGAGGTTAATGAGGTGGGCGGAGGAAAGAGAGCAGACAGAAAGTAGGAGACAAGGGAAGAAACAGACAGAGCCCAAATGCCTCCAGTGGCTACAGAGGCAAATGCATGCCGCCAGGAACACCCCAAGTGGTGTTCGAATCCCGCTGATCCTGACATTACCCCCCCCCCTTGAGGATCGACCATTGGGCAATCCCAGGATCGGGTGGACATATTTTAACATTTTCCTACCAAAAATGTCCTTAAGGCTTGCAGTCCAAAAAATGTCCAAAAGTTTCAAGTCCAGAGAGACCAAAAACAAAAGAACTGCAAAAAATTGAAAATAACCAGGATCAGAAGCCAAAGCCAGAGGGTCGTCAGGAACAGAAGCCGAAGCCAGGGGGTCGTCAGGAACAGAAGCCAAAGCCAGGGGGTCGTCAGGAACAGAAGCCGAAGCCAGAGGGTCGTCAGGAAGAGAAGCCGAAGCCAGAGGGTCGTCAGGAACAGAAGCCGAAGCCAGGGGGTCGTCAGGAACAGAAGCCGAAGCCAGGGGGTCGTCAGGAACAGAAGCCGAAGCCAGAGGGTCGTCAGGAACAGAAGCCAAAGCCAGGGGGTCGTCAGGAACAGAAGCCGAAGCCAGGGGGTCGTCAGGAACAGAAGCCGAAGCCAGGGGGTCGTCAGGAACAGAAGCCGAAGCCAGGGGGTCGTCAGGAACAGAAGCCGAAGCCAGGGGGTCGTCAGGAACAGAAGCCGAAGCCAGGGGGTCGTCAGGAACAGAAGCCGAAGCCAGAGGGTCATCAGGAACAGAAGCCGAAGCCAGAGGGTCGTCAAAGCCAGGAGCCAGAACAGGAGTGTCGCCAGAGTCAGGAGCCGAAGCCAGAGGATCATTAACACAAGGTAGGCCACCAAGGTCAGGATTTAGAACAGAGAAGTTGCCAGAATCGAGAGCCACAGCGGATGAGACACCAGGGTCAGGAGCCACAGCGGATGAGACGCCAGGGTCAGGAGCCACAGCGGATGAGACGCCAGGGTCAGGAGCCACAGCGGATGAGACGCCAGGGTCAGGAGCCACAGCGGATGAGACGCCAGGGTCAGGAGCCACAGCGGATGAGACGCCAGGGTCAGGAGCCACAGCGGATGAGACGCCACACAAAACACCCATTACAGGTGGAGGACCATCATAGACACCCATTACAGGTGAAGCACCATCAAGCACACCCACTACAGGTGGAAGAGAGATGCCCAGGGAAGCAACAAGACCACCACTCACTGCAACAGGACTGGCAGAGTCTGTGACAACAGAACCACCAGATCCACTAGCAGGGAAGGTAGACCCAGAAGCAATTTTGTCCTCAGAGGCAGGTGGCAGAAGCATTGGCACTGAAGAGAGAACAGGCACAACCGCTGACACAGAGGCAGGAACAGCCACAACTGCTGGCACGGGAGCTGGCACAGGAGCCGTCATGGGCAGGACCGCTGGCACAGGAGCTGGAACTGATGACTGGAGAATTGGCACAGACATGACTGCTGGTACGGGAGAAGGCAGCCGTCGGGGTGCAGGCACAGGAGGAGGCACGGGCTGGATGGCAGACACCGGAGCAGGCACTGGCTGGATGGCAGACACCGGAGCAGGCACTGGCTGGATGGCAGACACCGGAGCAGGCACTGGCTGGATGGCAGGAACCGGAGACTGGACTGCGGATGCAGGAACCGGAGACTGGACTGCGGATGCAGGAACCGGCAGGTTAACAGCAGGTGCTAGAGCAGACAGCAGCAGCTTTCGGGGAGCCGGCACAGGAGCAGACAGCTTTCGGGGAGCCGGCACAGGAGCTGAGGGTTGCAGTTCAGGCACAGAAGCTGAGGGTTGCAGTTCAGGCACAGAAGCTGAGGGTTGCAGTTCAGGCACAGAAGCTGAAGCAGGACAAGGCCGCTGTTGCTGGGGCACTGGCACAGAGGCTGGAGCGGGAGACTGAAGCACTGTCACAGGCTTGATGTCAGACTGCGGAACAGCCAAAGCTGACAGAGGGACAGATTCAGACTGAACTGAAGGAAAATGAACAGACATGGGCTTAATGGCAGATTGAATCTCATCCTCATCAGAATCCACATCTTCCCAATCGTCATAATCAGAAAAATCAGTATAGTCATCTTCACAGTCTAGTTCCTCATCATAAAAATCATAATAGGAAGGAACAGTAGGCTGGTGGATATTCAATATATTTAACTCAACAAGCTGTGAATATCTTGGGACTAAAGGGGTAAACGGGAAAGGTTTTACAGAACCGGCAGTCCCAGTGGCACTTGAAGAGAATGAGTCAGAGGTAACTGGGAATAAATCCCCAGTAAAAGTAGCTTTCAGATAGGACAAAAAAGCACAGGGATCCTCCAAAAAACTGGCCTTTTCAGCAATGCACCATTCCGCCCATACACGAGCATCTCCCTCTAGGAGATAACGAGCTATAAGTCTACTCCTTAAAGGATTAGTGGCTTGTACAAAAAATGGAGCAGAACTTAAGGCTTTATATGAAAGCAGAAAGGCAGAAAAAGAATCTTCCTCACCTTTGTATTTCTTGAGGGTAGAGAGCCAAGGAGCAGTAGAGAGTTGTAGTTCAACATCACAGGACATGGAGGAGTTACCGGCAGGCTCCATTTTGTATGGCTTGGTCATTCTGTCACAATCTCCCTGTGGAGTCGCTGTGGAGTACCAGGAAGGTGGGAGCCTGAAGACGGGGTAACCCGGAGTGTAACCATAGGTAACAGAACTGGTGTCAGAGGCCATGTTGATAGTGAAGAACTTTTAATAAACTTAGTGACTTAACAGTGCACACAAAGGATATACAGACTGAATCTTGAACGGCAGGCAGAGGCAGAATCCAAAACAGGCAAAAGGTCAGGGCAAGCGGCAGTCAAGCGAAGTAAAGGACAGGCCAAGGTCAAAACCGGGAAATCAAGGCAGAACTAGAAAGGACTCAGGAACAAGGCAGAAGGCAGGATCAGGACACGGAACTGGAGCTTGGAACCAGCGAGAACAAGGACACAGGAACAGGAACAGGACGGTAGGGTCACGAAAGACAATTAATGGCCAAGCAAGGGGCAATGGTCAGGGAAAGGCTTATAAAGGGTGAAGATTAGGAGATGGGAAACACATGAGGTTAATGAGGTGGGCGGAGGAAAGGGAGCAGACAGAAAGTAGGAGACAAGGGAAGAAACAGACAGAGCCCAAATGCCTCCAGTGGTGTTCGAATCCCGCTGATCCTGACAGGATGTTGCTCCCAGTGGCCTCAAAGCAAGTGCTTATTTTTTAATTCTTGGCTTGGGGGCAAGTTTTGGAGGCATAAAAACCAGTTGTACTGCCAAACAGAGTCTCCTATAGGCTGGCAGTCCACATAGGGGCTGCCAAATAGCCAATAACAGTCCTTATTTGGCACCCCCAGGTACATGTTTCATGCTCGTGTTGTTCCCCAACTCTTTCTACACTTAAATGTGGCTCACAGGTAAAAAAGGTTGGGGATCCCTGATCTAGAACAAAGCCTAGAATAGAATATTAGAATTCCTTTTTCAACCCCATTGCTCCTGCTGGGCCACCGACAGGACTAAATCAATGGGTTCATTGTACAAGGGATGGGCTAATATTTTCACTGTCCGTCCTCCATTACTTACCCATGGCATGATGGGACAAATAAAGTGGGGGTCATTTATAGAGACACCCGTTGTGGCTTGTACCTGTTGGTTCTCTAACTTGGGTGTCGGAATGACCCACCAGATAGGGGGCAGGAAGGGGGATTAATCTATTGTATTATACATTGATTGGTAATAATATTAACCCACGATAGATCAATTAGGCACAAGTGACTAGACTATATTTTTTTTTTAGGCACGCACTATATTTTTGTTATTTGCTGTTCAAATAGATGTTTATGTAAATACCCGGTGCCGCTACGAATGCCGCGTGATGTTGTACTTGGTTCGTACATGAAATCACCTTATTAAATGTTATGTCTTCCTAAGCGCTTCATTGTTTCTGTTCCCATTTAAAATAAATGTTAATGCATTCTCCCAGAAATGACAGGAATAAACAATGCAGCGACGGGAAACGTTCGGCGTTTGTTTCTATAGAAACCGTGTCAGATTTTACTAAACGATTGCTCCTTCCCATTGCATTTCGCACCGGGGATATTGGAGTCGATTTCGTTCCTGGGATGTGGGTTGGTGGTTCCGAGAATGGTTCCTGTCCAGTTTGTTTGTTTGTGTTTCATGTATTCATGGACTTATGGGCGTACTGGTACCCCCCAATCTCTTTAGCTTTTCTAGACATACACAGGCCAATAAGCCACTGGCTTGGCCCCTCCAGACTGTGAGCAGCTTGTTGGCCGGTGTATGGGGCCTTCACAACTAGTGATGAGCGAATCTGTTCCGTTTCACTTCGCCCAAAAATTTGCGAATCTTTCAAAAGATCCGTGAAATGGCGAAAAATCCGTGAAACGGCGAAAATGTCATGTGGCAAAAAAAATTGTCGCCCGCGGCTATTATTTTGTCGCCTGCGGCTTTTATTTCGTTGCACAGCTATTCTTTTGTCGCCCGGCTATTATTTCGTCGCCCGTGGCTATTATTTCGTCGCCTGCGGCTATTCTTTTGTCGCCCGCGGCTATTATTTCGTCACGCACAGCTATTATTTCGTCGCGCAGCTATTATTTAGTCGCCCGCAGCTATTATTTTGTCACGCGGCTATTACTTCGTCGCCCGCGGCTATTATTTTGTCGCACGGCTATTCTTTTGCCGCCCGCAGCTATTATTTCATCACGTGGCTATTCTTTTGACGCCCGCGACAATTTTTGGACGTGCGGCGAATTTTTCTGTGGCAAATTTTTTCATCTGTTTTGCAAAACAATCCACCGATGGCGAAATTCGCTGCGAATCCATGCCTGGCGAAACATTTTGCCCATCACTATTCACAACTGCCTGTCCATCCAATATTTAGGTGAAAATTGGCCAGATATCTACTGGGCAGGTTGGAAGCTTCTACTGGACAATGAATGCATCAATTAAGTCCTCTACTGGTTTCCCTGAACCCCTTTATGGTCCTATCCTTGGATTGAGGGTCTAACCAATTGGATGATCCTAATTTGGCCCAGGGTGTTTGTATAAGGAGCGGGCTCTTGACCAATGCTCCGTTGCTGGACTTTGTGGCCTTTCTGATCTGTTAGACGTCCTGTTGTTAGCACCTATGTGTTAGGGTGTCCCATTGATTGTTGTTTCTCCTTGGTTTCAGCTTGGCTTTGTGGATTTTCCCTTCACCCTTCACCCCTCTGGCACTGTTTGACATGCTTGACATGGATTGATTTTTGGAAAAACGATTAGTCCCTCCCATTACTACAGCTGCAAGTCCTGCCTGCTTCCACCATGACACATAAATTGCTTGTCCACAACTCACCAAAGTCATATGGAGGTCCAAGTGCACTGCCCTGAGCTTTCAGCTAGGGGGGGCAGAATCAAACTATTAGGAGATAGGCAGGCACTCATTGAGCAGTCCATCAAAGGCAGAAAGTAAAATAAGAATAAGTTTATTGTTACCATCCACAGAGACAGCCTTACGCGCTTTGTGTTCTCCAACACTTAGTCATAGGCTCAACCTGCTACCACCATCCAGGTTCCTCTTCCATTTACCAATTCCTGGTTGGCTGACTCCATGCACCTTAAATGAGCCTTCACCTCCATAATATGACTGCTCCATCCAGGTTCCTCTTCCATTTACCAATTCCTGGTTGGCTGACTCCATGCACCTTAGATGAGCCTTCACCTCCATAATATGACTGCTCCATCCAGGTTCCTCTTGCATTTACCAATTTCCGGTTGGCTGACTCCATGCACCTTAGATGAGCCTTCACCTCCATAATATGACTGCTCCATCCAGGTTCCTCTTGCATTTACCAATTCCCGGTTGGCTGACTCCATGCACCTTAGATGAGCCTTCACCTCCATAATATGACTGCTCCATCCAGGTTCCTCTTCCATTTACCAATTCCTGGTAGGCTGACTCCATGCACCTTAGATGAGCCTTCACCCCATAATATGACTGCTCCAGTGCTCTGGACTTGCCTATATCACTTATAAGACACTTACAAAAAATATCATCATACTTTTTCTGAGACTTACCTTCTCCTGATACAGTTTTCTCTCTTGAAAATCTCCTGCTCCAGTAATGAACTGCCACTACTTTTGCAGTCTCTACCGCCAAGAGAAAAATCTGTGTTAGTTTCTCAGCAACTTCTTGTGAGTATCAATAAATGACTCCTAATTAATACTGGGGCTTAGTCATTCTGTGGGGTTGTTAGAGCTCTCCGTTACTGCTGAGTAGTGATGAACAAATCTGAGCGAAAATGTTGTGCGGCAAAAAAAATTGTCGGCTATTCTTTTGTCGCCCACGGCTATTATTTTGTTGCCTGCGGCTATTATTTTGTCGCACAGCTATTATTTTGTCGCATGGCTATTCTTTTGTCGCCCGCGGCTATTATTTTGTTGCCTGCGGCTATTATTTTGTCGCGCAGCTATTATTTTGTTGCCCGCGGCTATTATTTTGTTGCGCGGATATTATTTTGTCGCCCGTGGCTATTATTTTTTCGCGGGGCTATTATTTTGTTGCCCGCGTCTATTCTTTTGTCGCCCACGGCTATTATTTCATCGCGCGGCTATTCTTTTGATGCCTGCGACTATTCTTTTTTGATGCCGGCAACAATTTTTGGATGTGCGGTGAATTTTCCTGCGGCAAATTTTTTCATCCGTTTCCCGAAACAATCCGCCAATGGCGAAACGCAGAAATTCGCTGCAAATCCATGCCTGGTGAAACATTTTTCCCATCACTACTGCTGAGCTCTAACATCCAAACACAGTCTTAGATCTGTTTGATCTGCTTTGGTGAATATATCAGTTTGTGAGGAAGTAGTTTGGGAGCAAAAGGCAGAACTCTGCCCATTCATTGGCTGATGGAGCCTAGCATGTATGTGTGCCTTGGCTTGTTTGTGTGCACTGTGACTCCTATGATCCCAGGGGGCGGCCCTTAGTACCTAAAATGGCAGTTTCCTATTTAGGATTACCCAATGGCACATATTGCTAAAGTATATTTATATGAAAATGGTTTATAGAGATGAAGCAGGGTTTTACAAATGAGCTGTTTATGTGATATATTTTTATAGAGACCTACATTGTTTGGGGGGATAGTTTCCCTTTAAACAAGAATAACCCTTAAGAGCTCACATACAAGAGATCTCAAGAAAGATATTAAGAGAAATAAAACTAGCCTTGTAACATTTTCATATTAACAACAAGGACTTTTTTAAAAGAAATAATATTTGTGGAGCTTTGTCAGGCAAAACAAACGCATTCCTTCGAACAAAAGACGCGCTGCCTAACAGCAGAAGCCTCTCTATGGCGCTTGTGTTTATGGGGGGGGAAACGATTTCACTGTGTCGCTGGTTTCTTTCATTCCGTCAAAGCCAAGGGTTGAAACAGCGAGTGATGTTCCTACAATGAACGTAATGTCATTCCTGCCGCGAAATGCGCCGTGTTGTGTATGGAATCATTAAATCAATCAGCTTTATGAAGTGTTTAATAAAGAGGGAACACAAAGGAGGCTTCAAATCGTTTGACATGTGCATAATTAAAGCAGCCGTATGGAGTACAACACAATTAAGATGTTTCGTTAAATACAAGAAGTGAAAACTTTTGTATAGGTCTCTATTTGCCAAACCAGCTTCGATTGGGGGGATTTGCCTGGAGTTCTCTTGAGGCCTGAGTGGACTCCATGCTCTCATTATTTTTCCGCACTCCAAGACTTAGGTTAAAAAGAGTAGATCTTTATTGGAACAATATAAAAACAGGCAGCAGACACCTGACGCGTTTTGGGCACATCCACCCTTAATCATAATATTCTCTGCTAACACCTTCCTCACTGCAAAAAATGAATTTTCTGCACTCCAAGACTTAGGTTAAAAAGAGTAGATCTTTATTGGAACAATATTAAAACAGGCAGCAGACACCTGACGCATTTTGGGCGCATCCACTCTTAATCATAATATTCTCTGCTAACACCTTCCTCACTGCAAAAAAATTAATTTTCCGCACTCCAAGACTTAGATTAAAAAGAGTATATCTTTATTGGAACAATATAAAAACAGTCAGCAGACACCTGACGCGTTTCGGGCGCATCCATTCTTAATCATAATATTCTCTGCTAACACCTTCCTCACTGCAAAAAAATTAATTTTCCGCACTCCAAGACTTAGATTAAAAAGAGTATATCTTTATTGGAACAATATAAAAACAGTCAGCAGACACCTGACGCGTTTCGGGCGCATCCACTCTTAATCATAATGTAATATTCTCTGCTAACGCCTTTCTCATTGCAAAAAATTAATTTTTAGTTAATGCTCATGCTGTTGGGTTGTTTTGATGGATCAGACACAATTGTGGAGAATTCTGCACTTGGCTGCAACAAGGCTGGAATTGTGGGTAAAAAATGCAGCAATTTGCATCCAAAATTGCACTTTGCACATGTTCTTGTGTAACTAAATAATCTTAAATTTCCCTGTGGCCACTTGGTCACGAAGTTCTTGGACCTTGGCTCATCCAATCAGTATCTGTTGTCTTGCACAAAGACAAGAACGTTGTATCCCCCCCATGAAATAGTCCAATAAGTCACATTTATGCCGGACGCCTGACCGATATATTATATCACGGGGCACAAATACAGTTCCATACACGTGGGTGGATAATTTGTTTTTGTAAATGAAAGAAGTCGACGTCGCTTCCGCTCACATTGGGTAACAGCTGCGCTAGGGCTTCGGGGAAATCTAATTGGTTTCTTATTAAAATCTTTCTTCCCAAGGCAAAGACGTTTAAAAAAAAAAAAAAAAAAAAGAAAGAAATCACCCCCGGGTCTTTAGATCTCAAATCCGACGCTGTGCAGTATAACACTTCAGCAGATAATGAGATAAGTCCCTGAACTAATATGAACTATTATGGTATTACTTGTAATTCACCCTTCTGAAATGAAAATGTCTTTGTTACCAGCTATGGAACTCTGAGTCGTTCTATCATTGTAGTGGACTCGGCACGCAGCGAGCACTCAATCCTGAACTGGATATGTGAGCACTTTAATTACTCTGTGGCAGAGACTCCAAAAACTGTGAGGTTGTCTCCCATGGGGAAGCCTGGAACACTGGTGGGGGGCCAAGACTGAAGGACTTCTAGGTTTAGGAGTTAATGAGACCCCTATGATGAACTGGGTTGGGGGGATTAGAGGCTGTGATCTAGGGCTTTCCCCTAAGCTTGGGAATCCTCTAGAGATGACTGGCCAATGACAGTCCAATAAGCCACTCAGAGAAAGCAATACTAGGCCCTTGAGTCAATAACATTCATTGACTGGTGTTAAGTCTAAGCAGATGGTCCCTGGAGAACATAGAGAACATGGAAGCTCCTTCTTCCCTGACCTGGTCTGGGGACGGTGGATACATTAACATATGAACAGGGGCCTGGGGAGAAGGAGGAAAGGAAAAAAAAGCTTGGTTTTTGCTATAATCCATAATAGGTGCTGCCCCCACCCTACAAAAACAATTGATTAGTGCACACACAAAAGCGATAGATGTTGTCTAGTGTAGGGATTCCCCAACTTTATTAAGATATTTCATTAAATACAAGAAATGAAAACATTTGTATAGGTCTCTCTTTGCCACACCAGTTAGACTGGGGGATTTGCCTGGAGTTCTCTGGAGGCCTGAGTGGACTCCATGCTCCCATGATTATATGACCAGAATATTATGTAGGGTAGAAGGGTAGAAAACGTCATATGGTCCCTAGAGAACATAAAGAACATGGAAGCTCCTTCTTCCCTGACCTGGCCTGGGGACGGTGGATACATTAACATATGAACAGGGGCCTGGGGAGAAGGAGGAAAGGAAAAAAAAGCTTGGTTTTTGCTATAAGCCATAATAGGTGCTGTTTCTTCCTCCCCCCCCCCCCCCCATTAACATGTGAACCTGGGGAGAAGGAGGAAAGGAAAAAAAAGCTTGGTTTTTGCTATAAGCCATAATAGGTGCTGTTTCTTCCTCCCCCCCCCCCCCCAAAAAAATTGATTAGTGCACACACAAAAGCAATAGACATTGTCTAGTGCATTGTAGGCATTGTCTACAACTTTATTACCCCTGAGCAACACAAGCATGAAAAATGTTCCCGGGGTGCCACGTAAGGGCTGTGATTGGATATTTGGTAGCCCCTATGTGGATTGGCAGCCTACAGGAGGCACTGTTTGGCAGTACAACCAAAACTTGCCTCCGACCCTGGGGGCAACATCCAAGGGGTTGGTGACGGGTTGCTCCCAAGCCACTGAATGGGGATCAATAGTCTACAGACCTGGATTCGTGGGAAGACCGGGCCAACGGCAGCACAAAATTAGGGGTGGTATGCCACCCAGCCTCATCTACCTCTGAAGAACTGGACACACAGGAGTCCCTAGTCCAGTAAATAAGGTATTGGGTGGGTGGGAGGGGCCAGGGAGTGCCAGGTTGTCGGGTTATGATGGGATGGGT